>NW_027361876.1:11337500-11510000 GCF_039654945.1 Dendrobates tinctorius
AGACTGGAGACTCCCCAGGAACACGGAGGAGCTCATCCATGAACAAGAGTGGGACCGACTCTGGAACACCGGCTCGACCACCAGGACCACGGACTGGATATCAAGACGCCGACTGGACATCTAGAACAAAATCAGGACATCTGGACTCGGACAACAGACACAGCTCCAGGCAGAGAGCATCAGGACACAGGCAGGACATCAGAGACACTGGCAAGACTTCAGGAACACTGGCAGGACTTCAGGGACACCGACAGCACATTGAGCAGCAGACATCACCCTGACGAAGCTGCCGAGCGCAGCGATACGTGTGGGGTCTCTCTACACCCCCCTTTTCCTCTTATTGTGGACCCACATCTATATAGCTTTATTAAAAGCCTATTTTAGATCTACTATTGTGACTGGGATTATCCTTATCCTTTTCATGGCTATTATGACTTTTTTCATTCACCTGCATTAGACCTTCAGTTACCAGGTTGTATACCTATTTCCTATTGTGAATGCAAGAGAATCTTATGATCTTTTGATTTGATATAGATAATTGTTAACCTTTTGCTCAGACTATAGGTTATCACCATGGAACCTACACTCATGGCACGCTACATGCGGCCATATAATTTGGTATTATTGCTATAATGGCATATTTGTAATCATTGTCAGGACTTTGAATTGACACATGGCTTGCATATATGAATATCACACATTTTTTTTTTTTTTGCATTATGTGCTGATTTCAATATGTGCCTTATGTATTAGTTAGCTCAACTATCATTGTTATTGATGGTGGATTTTCCACAGATTTGATTCATACTAGGTGGTGTAGTTTGATTGCTATGTATCCATATCTTTAATTGGTTTTAATGTTTGGTCATGTTTGCGGTGCAATAAAGGTTTTTCTATTTTACATTGTGGTTGTGCATACCATTATTGGTCTCGGCTTTTCTCTCATTTTTGAACATTGAGCAGCAGACATCAGGCTCCAGGCACCAGACAGAGGTCGTCAGGATCCGGACATCTGAAAAAACTTAGAAAGGAACTCAAGCGGTAGGGTGCAAGCCCAGCAGACTTGGTCTGGAAAGTCACTGGGTACATAGTTCCAGACACAGAAGGAATTCGAGAATATCACACAGCAGGAATCCACATTCAAGGCAAGAACTTTGGTACCAACACAGACAGGATGGGTCCAGGGACAAAGACATCAGCTTTTCTAGAACCGATATCAAGTAGAACAGGAGCTGAAAACCAGAAAGACCAGAAGCAACATGGAGGACCAAAAACACATGGCAAGGTTAAGAAGCCTAATGAGAAGCTCTGGCAACGCCCAACAGGAAAGAGGAAATTTTAAATAATAGCTGCCCCTCATCAATAGGCTAGGGACAGCAATTCAAGCACACACACTGCCATTAATAAAGGCAGGGAAGGTGTGGCTGCACGCACTGTTATGAATGAGTCGCCGTAGGAGGCAAAAACAGAAATACTAGCTAAGTCCAGAAAACCAGAGAAGTTGGCAGCTATCGGATTGCAGACCCCTGAACCTATCAACAACAACTAGCAGTAGCCGTGGGGGGTTCCTACGGTGCCCTAGACCCCTCGATCACAGCCGGAGAACTACATAGCCTAAAGACAGAAAGGGAAATCTAAACTGCCCCAGAGCAGACCCCAAAGCAATAGGCAGCCCCCAACATATAATGGCGGTGAAGCAAGATGAAAAAACACTCACACAGATAGAAAGATACGCTGAGCAAATGATGGGGCCCAAGCTAACTAGATAGGACAGGATAGAAAAGCTGCTGTCTGTAATCCGCCAAAACCCTATCAAAACAAGAGCCAACAGCAGATAGGGAAAAAAGCCCTGAAGACGCTAGGCTTCAAAAAGACTATATCAGTACTCAGGTATTTTCTGAAGACAGAGCAAAAAGGAATTCAGCTCACCCCAGCAGGGAATGGCAGAAATCAAGGAAAACAATGCAAAACAAAACCAAAACACAAATGCAAAAAGTAGAGCAGAAAACTTAGCTTTTGAGGAGCAGGAATCAGACTGGTCTCCTAGAATCCCTCAGAGAGATCACCAGCAAGGCAGAAGGGCATCGGCTGCCTTATATCCAGTCAGTAATTCCCGTCACCCAGTCATCATCATCCTGCCCAGGTGCTTGGTAATCAGCCTCACTACCTTCCTTCACCAGAAGAGGGAGTTCATCAGACCTCAATGGTGAAGGGGAAAATTAACTCACAACAGTACCTCCCCCTTGAGAAGGGGTCACCAAACCCTCATCCACGCCACCAGGGCGATCAGGGTAAGCCTGATGAAAGGCACGCACCAATCTTTTGGCATGAATATCAGAGGCAGAGACCCAGGAATTATCCTCCTGACCATAACCCTTCCACTTAACCAAATACTGGAGTCTCCGTCTAGCCAGACGGGAATCCAGTATCTTCTGTACCTCATATTCCATGTTACCTTCAGCCAATACAGGGTCCGGAGGTGCCACCCCAGGAACTACTGGTTCAACAAACCTCTTCAACAAGGACTTATGAAACACATTATGGATTTTAAATGTGACAGGAAGAGCCAAACGAAAAGAGACCGGATTAATAATCTCCAAAATCTTGTAAGGTCCAATAAATCTAGGCTTAAACTTAGGAGAAGCCACCATCATAATGATATTTTTTGATGATAACCAAACCATATCACCAACCTTAAACTGGGGACCAATGGTCTTATGTCGGTTGGAAAACCGCTGGGCCTTTTCCTGGGAGAGAGATAACTTATTCACCACTTGGTCCCAGATCTGGTGCATTCTCTCCACCACAGTGTCAACACCTGGGCAGGCAGAAGGCTCCACCTGCCCTGAAGAAAATCAAGGATGAAGCCCAAAGTTACAAAAAAAAGGTGACATCAAAGTGGCAGAACTAGCTCTATTATTTAAAGCAAATTCGGTCAAGGGCAAAAATGAAACCCAATCATCCTGATCAGCGGAAATAAAACATCTCAAATACGACTCCAAGGTCTGGTTTGTTCTCTCCGTCTGCCCATTGGTCTGAGGGTGAAAAGCAGAGGAGAAGGACAACTGAATTCCCAGCTTGGAACAGAAAGTCCTCCAAAATCTAGACACAAACTGGACTCCTCTGTCAGATACAATGTTCTCAGGAATCCCGTGCAAGCGAACCACCTGTTGCAAAAACAGGGGCACCAACTCAGAGGAAGATGGCAACTTAGGGAGTGGTATAAGATGAACCATCTTAGAGAACCTTTCACAAATCACCCAAATAACAGTCATTCTCTGAGAGACAGGCATATCAGAGATGAAATCCATTGAAATATGGGTCCATGGCCTCCTGGGAACCGGCAAAGGCATCAACAACCCACTAGAGCGAGAACAAGGTTTAGACCGGGAGCAAGTCCCACAGGACTGCACAAAATTCCTGAAATCACGAGACAAGGCGGGCCACCAAAAAGACCGACTCACCAGATCTCTAGTACCAAAAATACCTGGATGACCAGCCAATGCAGAGCAATGAACTTCAGACATCACTCTCTTCTTCCTCTGGTCAGGAACATACAACTTTCCACTGGGACAACGCTCAGGTTTGTCCTCCTGGAACTCTTCCAGAGCACGTCTCAAATCGGGCAAGATGGCAGAAAGAACTACCCCCTCGCCTAAGATGGTAGCAGGCTTAGTCACAACAGAAGAATCAGCAAGGAAACTCCTAGAGAGCATCAGCCTTGACATTCTTAGTGCCAGGAAGAAAAGAGACCACAAAATCAAAACGTGTAAAAAACAAGGCCCACCTAGCCTGTCTAGGGTTCAAGCGTTTGGCCGACTCCAGGTAAATCAAATTCTTGTGGTCAGTGAGGACCACGACTTGATGTTTAGCTCCCTCCAACCAATGTCTCCACTCCTCAAATGCCCATTTCATGGCTAACAGTTCCCGATTCCCCACATCATAGTTACGTTCAGATGGAGAGAACTTTCGGGAAAAGAAAGCACAGGGATTCATTTTAGATGTTACAGGATCCTTTTGGGACAAAACAGCTCCTGCACCAATCTCAGAAGCGTCCACCTCTACCTGGAACGGGAGTGAGACATCAGGTTGCCGCAAAACCGGGGCAGAAGTAGATCTTCGCTTCAGCTCCTGAAAGGAAGAAACAGCCTCCGGAGACCAATTCAACACAACAGCACCCTTCTTAGTCAGATCAGTCAATGGCTTGGCAATACTAGAAAATTTTGCTATAAATTTCCGATAAAAATTAGCAAAACCCAAAAACTTCTGGAGGGCCTTCAAAGAAGTGGGCTGAACCCATTCATAAATGGCCTGTACCTTGGCCGGGTCCATTTCAATAGTTGACGGAGACAAAATAAATCCCAAAAAAGAAATCCTCTGTACCCCAAAAAGGCATTTTGATCCTTTGACAGACAGGGAATTCTCCCTCAAGATCCGGAACACAGTCCGAACATGTTCCACATGAGAATCCCAATCCTTGGAGAAGATCAAAATATCATCCAGATAGATAATCAAAAATGTATCCACAAAGTCTCGGAAAATATCGTTCATGAAGCACTGGAAGACAGAAGGGGAATTAGTGAGCCCAAAAGGCATCACCAGGTACTCAAAATGTCCATCCGGAGTATTAAACGCCGTCTTCCATTCATCCCCATGCTTAATGCGGATAAGATTATACGCCCCCCTGAGGTCAAGCTTGGTAAACCAGCAAGCACCTTTAACTCTGGAGAATAGATCCAAAATCAGGGGTAACGGATACTGATATTTAATAGTAATTTTGTTGAGGATACGATAATCAATACAAGGCCTTAATGAACCATCCTTTTTGGCCACGAAAAAAAACCCAGCACCTAAGGGTGAAGAGGATGGTCTAATATGACCCTTCTCCAACGCCTCCTTAATATAGGATCTCATAGCCTCGTGCTCAGGTACAGATAAATTGAAGAGCTGACCCTTGGGAAATTTACACCCCGGGCTCAGTTCAATTGCACAGTCATAACTCCTATGAGGAGGCAAAGACACAGACTCATTCTCACTAAATACATCATAAAAATCCGCCAAATAGTCAGGAACATCATGCGATTGAGGAGAGGTGGAAAAAAAGGAGCCTCACTAAGGGCACACCGACAACCCCAACTCACCACAGACACAGATTTCCAATCTAAAACTGGATTATGAATTTGCAACCAGGGAAACCCCAGAACAATGGTATCATGCAAATTATGCAACACCAAAAATCTGCAATTTTCTTGATGGTCTGGGGCGACCCGCATTACCACCTGGGTCCAAAACTGAGGTTTATTTTTCACCAAAGGAGTAGCATCAATCCCCCTCAAAGGGATAGGCGTCCGCAGAGGTGTCATAGGAAATCCACAACGTTTAGCAAAATCCAAGTCCATTAGGTTCAGGGCTGCTCCCGAATCCACAAAAGCCTTGGCGGAAAATGTGGACAGGGAACAGATCAGAGTAATTGCCAGAAGAAACTTAGGTTGAACACCACCCACAGAAAACGTGTGTGCAAAACATTTTGCTTGTTTAGGACAGACAGAAATAATATGCGAGGCATCTCCACAAAAAAAACACAGCTTATTATGCCTTCTGAACTCCTGACGTTGCTCCCTGGACAAAACTCTATCACATTGCATAGGTTCAGACATTTGTTCAACAGGTGGCAACACCTCTCATGCAGTCCTGCGTTCACGTAATCGCCGATCAACCTGAATGGCTAATGACATAGAATCGTCAAGACCAGAGGGAACAGGAAATCCCACCATAGTATCTTTTATGGCTTCTGACAAACCCTTCCGAAAGAGAGCTGCCAAGGCATTATCATTCCAGGTAGTAAGGACCGCCCACTTTCGGAATTTTTGACAGTACAATTCTGCAGAATCTCGACCCTGGCTCAATGCCAACAGGGTCTTTTCAGCCTGATCAATAGCATTAGGTTCGTCATACAAGAACCCCAAGGCTTGAAAAAATGCGTTCACTTTAGTCAGAATAGGATCATCTGGTTTCAAAGAAAACGCCCAATCCTGGGGATCGCCACCCAGCAAAGAGATGACAATTTTAACCTGCTGCGCAGAGCTCCCTGACAAGTTAGGCTTCAAGGCAACAAATAATTTACAATTATTTTTGAAATTCAAAAATTTAGACCGATCCCCAAAAAACACATCAGGAGTAGGGATCTTTGGTTCAGCAGCATGTGAATGAGCAAGGTAGGCGGAAATTCCCCACACTTCTGCAGCGAGCTGCTCCACACGATCAGACAATTGTTTTATCTCCATTGAGAGAAAAAAAAATTCCCCCTACGGCCTCAAAGATATAGAGGAAAAAATATACGCACTTTTTTTTTTTTTTTACAATTCTTTCCTGCTATTGAGTACCCTAGGATCTGCGGTATGGCTGGTGATTCTGTTATGAATGAGTCACCGTAGGAGGCAAAAACAGAAATACTAGCCAAGTCCAGAAAACCAGAGAAGTTGGCAGCTATCGGATTGCAGACCCCTGAACCTATCAACAACAACTAGCAGTAGCAGTGGGGGGTTCCTACGGTGCCCTAGACCCCTCGATCACAGCCGGAGAACTACATAGCCTAAAGACAGAAAGGGAAATCTAAACTGCCCCAGAGCAGACCCCAAAGCAATAGGCAGCCCCCAACATATAATGACGGTGAAGCAAGATGAAAAAACACTCACACAGATAGAAAGATAGGCTGAGCAAATGATGGGGCCCAAGCTAACTAGATAGGACAGGATAGAAAAGCTGCTGTCTGTAATCCGCCAAAACCCTATCAAAACAAGAGCCAACAGCAGATAGGGAAAAAATCCCTGAAGACGCTAGGCTTCAAAAAGACTATATCAGTACTCAGGTATTTTCTGAAGACAGAGCAAAAAGGAATTCAGCTCACCCCAGCAGGGAATGGCAGAAATCAAGGAGAACAATACAAAACAAAAACAAAACACAAATTCAAAAAGTAGAGCAGAAAACTTAGCTTTTGAGGAGCAGGAATCAGACTGGTCTCCTAGAATCCCTCAGAGAGATCACCAGCAAGGCAGAAGGGCGTCGGCTGCCTTATATCCAGTCAGTAATTCCCGTCACCCAGTCATCATCATCCTGCCCAGGTGCTTGGTAATCAGCCTCACTACCTTCCTTCACCAGAAGAGGGAGTTCATCAGACCTCAATTGTGAAGGGGAAAATGAACTCACAACAATGCACCCTAAGCACAGACAGAAACCAGTACAGCATAGCCAGCACAGGAACTGAGGCTTAGGACACTTGGCAGCGACTGCAAGCCTGAACATACTTGGAAAGTTATGCACCAACTGCAGAGGACCTCGCAACCCACAGATAGCTTCCACAGCAGCAGCCAGGGACCACACGTGCAGATGGTTGTGCAGCAGAGCAAAGACATTACAACACATGTACGGCTACATAGCAGAGCAGGGAACTGAGCAGCATCTATACAGCTAACAGTCAACAGTATCCAAGCTGATTAGGGGGAAAGGAGCAAAGAGTAAGAGCACAGACATGCAGAGTAACGCCAGGGAAACAAGGCACAAACACACCGACATTACAGCCATGTTCAATACTGACCACAAGGAGCAGTGCCAGACCTGAGGACAGTGAGTAGAGCTCAGTTTATTAATTACTTTATAATGAAAACCAAGATTTTCTGAAAGGGAACAACCCTTTATGTCATTAACTAAATCTCTAAAAATCTTGCTACATTCTTTGCCCAAGATGGTGGTTTAAGAGTCTTCCTTATGACCATCTGTTCCTGATGTTCAGGCTGATAACGGAAATATGAACCATTATTGATTTAACAGGATGCTTACACCTTTCAAGAACAAAAGAATTCTTATTTATACACAGAGAGATGTGAATAGGAGCTAACCAGCAGCCTGGAGCAGCCACTAAAAGTGCGATGGAGCTGTGGTGTTCTGATGCGTACATGCATGGCTGCATTTAGAGTTTATGCTGCCCTATGCAAATTGACTCTTCAGAGAAAAAGAGGACTTGAACTCTATAGCGCCACCTGTTGGTAGCAGCGATCCTATAAATCACAATCAACCCTTTAACGAGTTTTGTAATACGACTTAGTATAAAAGCCAAATCAGAATCTCAATTTGCAGACATGGTGTTTCGGGCTATTGGCCCTCCTCAGTGCAAAGTATGAGAACTGATTTGCTAGGTGAGAGGCTCTGGACTGAGGTCTAAGGGGTAAGGTTTTTCCTTGTGGAGAGTGACATATTAGCTCTGGCTTGTCAAGGTAAGGAGGCTTATTCGCCGTGCAATGCTCCTCTGGGAAAATTAATATGCAAATTGCCTCTTCAGAGAAAAAGAGGACTTGAACTCTATAGCGCCACCTGTTGGTAGTAGCGATCCTACAAGTCACAATCAACCCTTTAACGAGTCTTGTAATATGACTTAGAATAAAAGCCAAATCAGAATCTCAATTTGCAGACATGGTGTTTCGGGCAATTGGCCCTCGTCAGTGCAAAGTATGAGCTCTGCCATGCTCCCAAACAGTGGTTTACCCCCACATATAAGGGAATCAGCATACTCAGGACAAATTGCACAATAACTTTTGGGGTCCAATTTCTCCTTTTTTCCCCTTGGGGAACTAAAAAATTGTGGGCAAAAAGATCATTTTTGTGAAAAAATATGATTTTTTATTTTTACGGATCTACATTATAAACTTCTGTGAAGCAGTTGAGGGTTTAAAGTGCTCACCACACATCTAGATAAGTTCCTTAGGGGGTCTACTTTCCAAAATGGTGTCACTTGTGGGGTGTTTCCACTGTTTAGGCACATCAGGGGCTCTCCAAATGTGACATGGCATCCAATCTCAATTTCAGCCAATTTTGCATTGAAAAGTCAAACGGCGCTTCTTCCCTTCCAAGCTCTGCCATGCACCTAAACAGTGGTTTACCTGCATGTATGGGATATTAGTGTACTCAGGACAAATTGTACAACAACTTTTAGGGTTCAATTTCTCCTTTTACCCTTGGTAAAATAAAACAAATTGGATCTGAGGTAATGTTTTTGTGAAAAAAAGTTAAATGTTCATTTTTTTAAACATTCCAAAAATTCCTGTGAAGCACCTAAAGGGTTAATAAACTATTTGAATATGGTTTTGAGCACCTTGAAAGGTGCAGCTTTTAGAATGGTGTCACTTTTTGGTATTTTCTGTCATATAGACCCCTCAAAGTGTCTTCAAATGTGATGTGGTCCCTAAAAAAATTGTTTTGTAAAAATGATAAATCACTGGTCAAATTTTGTCCCTTATAACTTCCCAACAAAAAATGTTTTGTTTTCCAAAATTGTGCTGATGTAAAGTAGACATGTGGGAAATGTTACTTATTAAGTATTTTGTGTGACATACAGTGGGGCAAAAAAGTATTTAGTCAGTCAGCAATAGTGCAAGTTCCACCACTTAAAAAGATGAGAGGCGTCTGTAATTTACATCATAGGTAGACCTCAACTATGGGAGACAAACTGAGAAAAAAAAAAATCCAGAAAATCACATTGTCTGTTTTTTTTTCATTTTATTTGCATATTATGGTGGAAAATAAGTATTTGGTCAGAAACAAGCAATCAAGATTTCTGGCTCTCACAGACCTGTAACTTCTTCTTTAAGAGTCTCCTCTTTCCTCCACTCATTACCTGTAGTAATGGCACCTGTTTAAACTTGTTATCAGTATAAAAAGACACCTGTGCACATCCTCAAACAGTCTGACTCCAAACTCCACTATGGTGAAGACCAAAGAGCTGTCAAAGGACACCAGAAACAAAATTGTAGCCCTGCACCAGGCTGGGAAGACTGAATCTGCAATAGCCAACCAGCTTGGAGTGAAGAAATCAACTGTGGGAGCAATAATTAGAAAATGGAAGACATACAAGACCACTGATAATCTCCCTCGATCTGGTGCTCCACGCAAAATCCCACCCCGTGGGGTCAGAATGATCACAAGAACGGTGAGCAAAAATCCCAGAACCACGCGGGGGGACCTAGTGAATGAACTGCAGAGAGCTGGGACCAATGTAACAAGGCCTACCATAAGTAACACACTACGCCACCATGGGCTCAGATCCTGCAGTGCCAGACGTGTCCCACTGCTTAAGCCTGTACATATCCGGGCCCATCTGAAGTTTGCTAGAGAGCATTTGGATGATCCAGAGGAGTTTTGGGAGAATGTCCTATGGTCTGATGAAACCAAACTGGAACTGTTTGGTAGAAACACAACTTGTCGTGTTTGGAGGAAAAAGAATACTGCGTTGCATCCATCAAACACCATACCTACTGTAAAGCATGGTGGTGGAAACATCATGCTTTGGGGCTGTTTCTCTGCAAAGGGGGCCAGGACGACTGATCCGGGTACATGAAAGAATGAATGGGGCCATGTATCGTGAGATTTTGAGTGCAAACCTCCTTCCATCAGCAAGGGCATTGAAGATGAAACGTGGCTGGGTCTTTCAACATGACAATGATCCAAAGCACACTGCCAGGGCAACGAAGGAGTGGCTTCATAAGAAGCATTTCAAGGTCCTGGAGTGGCCTAGCCAGTCTCCAGATCTCAACCCTATAGAAAACCTTTGGAGGGAGTTGAAAGTCCGTGTTGCCAAGCGAAAAGCCAAAAACATCACTGCTCTAGAGGAGATCTGCATGGCGGAATGGGCCAACATACCAACAACAGTGTGTGGCAACCTTGTGAAGACTTACAGAAAACGTTTGACCTCTGTCATTGCCAACAAAGGATATATCACAAAGTATTGAGATGAAATTTTGTTTCTGACCAAATACTTATTTTCCACCATAATATGCAAATAAAATGAAAAAAAAAACCAGACAATGTGATTTTCTGTTTTTTTTCTCTCAGTTTGTTTCCCATAGTTGAGGTCTACCTATGATGTAAATTACAGACGCCTCTCATCTTTTTAAGTGGTGGAACTTGCACTATTGCTGACTGACTAAATACTTTTTTGCCCCACTGTATCTCTGTGATTTAAGGGCATGAAAATTCAAAGTTGGAAAATTGCAAAATATTCAAATTTGTTGGCAAATTTTCATTTTTTTTCACATATAAATACAAGTCATATCAAAAAATTTTTACCACTATCATGAAGTACAATATGTCACGAGAAAAGAATGTCAGAATCACCAGGATCCATGGAAGCATTCCAAAGTTATTACCTCATAAAGGGACAGTGGCCAGAATTTAAAAGTTGGCCTAGTCATTAACATGCCAACCACCCTTGGGGGTAAAGGGGTTAATTAGATCCACAAAAAGTAATGTATAAGGGTATAGTAATGTAAACTCTTTGCGCCCAATTTATTACTGGAGTACAATATGCTACATTTATTAAGAGACTGGTGCAGCATTTCTAAAGTTAGAAATGCCATCAAATTTCATGAACTTGAAGGGAGGGCATGGCCATATTCCATCTAGCCCGACTCATACCTAGCTCCATGCGATTTGGGGAGAGGTGTTTTAAACTGCCATGAAAACATCAAAAGTCACAAATTTGTTGCACAATTCCACGTTGCACAAATAGTGACTTTTCAAAGATTTCATGGCAGTTTTCTGGAATAAAAGTATTGATGAATCAACCCCATTTTTTCCCATAAACAGTACGATAGGATGTCACTACAGGTCACCCACTTTGTATATTTATTTTATATGTTAAGATATGGTTTGCAAGGGAAACAATCTTGGGCACCCTGTAAAGGTCATGAAGATGTTGGACATTGTGCATATAGTTCTTGGACTTTTTATGGTTTATTTTAACAGTATTTCATTTAATTTCACTCTTCCTCTTTCATTGATCAATCTAAACAATTCTTCAATGTCAAAATGAACCTCTGCAAAATGATCATTGATTCCAATTTAAACAAAAATAGTCTATTTTTAATCTAACCTTATCTATTCGCCTATTCAACTATTTATTATAAATAGATCAGTCATTCCAAAATTACTGCTCAAGTAATTATGCTAACAACATACCTGGATCTGAAAAATCAAACCACCTAACATGTTATATACAGTTGTGGCCCAAAGTATTGACACCCCTGCAATTCTGTCAGATAATACTCAGTTTCTTCCTGAAAATGATTGCAAACACAAATTCTATGGTATTATTATCTTCATTTAATTTGTCTTAAATGAAAAAACACAAAAAGAATTGTCCTAAAGCCAAATTGGATATAATTCCACACCAAACATAAAAAAAGAGGGTGGACAAAAGTATTGGCACTGTTCAAAAAATCATGTAATGCTTCTCTAATTTGTGTAATTAACAGCACCTGTAACTTACCTGTGGCACCTAACAGGTGTTGGCAATAACTAAATCACACTTGCAGCCAGTTGACATGGATTAAAGTTGACTCAACCTCTGTGCTGTGTCCTTGTGTGTACCACATTGAGCTTAGAGAAAAGAAAAAAGACCAAAGAACCGTCTGAGGACTTGAGAAACCAAATTGTGAGGAAGCATGAGCAATCTCAAGGCTACAAGTCCATCTCCAAAGACCTGAATGTTCCTGTGTCTACCATGCGCAGTGTCATCAAGAAGTTTAGAGCCCATGGCACTGTGGCTAACCTCCCTAGATGTGGACGGAAAAGAAAAATTGACAAGAGATTTCAACGCAAGATTGTGCAGATGTTGGATAAAGAACCTCGACTAACATCCAAACAAGTTCAAGCTGCCCTGCAGTCCGAGGGTACAACAGTGTCAACCTGTACTATCCGTCGGCATCTGAATGAAAAGGGACTGTATGGTAGGAGACCCAGGAAGACCCCACTTCTTACCCCGAGACATAAAAAAGCCAGGCTGGAGTTTGCCAAAACTTACCTGAAAAAGCCTAAAACGGTTTGGAAGAATGTTCTCTGGTCAGATGAGACAAAAGTAGAGCTTTTTTGGCAAAGGCATCAACATAGAGTTTACAGGAGAAAAAAAAGAGGCATTCAAATAAAAGAACACGGTCCCTACAGTCAAACATGGTGGAGGTTCCCTGATGTTTTGGGGTTGCTTTGCTACCTCTGGCACTGGACTGCTTGACCGTGTGCATGGAATTATGAAGTCTGAAGACTACCAACAAATTTTGCAGCATAATGTAGGGCCCAGTGTGAGAAAGCTGGGTCTACTTCAGAGGTCATGGGTCTTCCAGCAGGACAATGACCCAAAACACACTTCAAAAAGTACTAGAAAATTGTTTGAGAGAAAGCACTGGACACTTCTAAGGTGGCCAGCATTGAGTCCAGACCTGAATCCCATAGAACACCTGTGGAGAGATCTAAAAATGGCTGTTTGGAGAAGGCACCCTTCAAATATCAGGCACCTGGAGCAGTTTGCCAAAGAAGAATTGTCTAAAATTCCAGCAGAGCATTGTAACAAACTCATTGATGGTTACCGGAAGCGGTTGGTAGCAGTTATTTTGGCTAAAGGTTGTGCAACCAAGTATTAGGCTGAGGGTGCCAATACTTTTGTCTGGCCCATGTTTGGAGTTTTGTGTGAAATGATCAATGTTTTGCTTTTTGCTTCATTCTCTTTTGTGTTTTTTATTTAAGACAAATTAAATGAAGATAATAATACCAAAGAATTTGTGTTTGCAATCATTTTCAGGAAGAAACTGAGTATTATCTGACAAAATTGCAGGGGTGTCAATACTTTTGGCCACAACTGTATGCTATAAGTCAGCAAATAACATCATCCCTCAAAAAATGCAAGCATTGTTGATTACCTGCTGAAAAAAAGACATGCTTTGAAAGCATGTTGTTCAAGTCATATCATCAATTCACTACAAAACTGAGGATTTCCATTTTTGACACCCAAAAAATGAACTGTTTTAAAAAACAAAATAATGTCTGAACAATTTTTTTATAAATTGACCTTTAAAAATGGATCACTTAAAAACAGATAAAACACAGTTGGAAATGTAAAAAAAAGAGGATGTCTTATTTTTTACAAATCCGCGTTAACGTTAATGGCCAAATCTAATACTGAAAACGCATCAGAAAATGACATTTTGAGTCTCACGGATGTGTGTGATGAACATGAAATTCTATAGTTCTGTGTACTGTCCATTTAGGAAACAGGAGCGCACATTGACTGGTCCAACGGGTGTGAGAATGTAGCTTTAAGGGGTGATGTGATTTTCTCTGGCTAATTCTCAAGGACCAAGCAGTGTTTTGGCCACAGGCTCCATTTTCCCAGCCGCCGGCTCAAAAATTCCTTCCTAAATTGTGAGCACATGTGTGCAGCATTCATTACTGACTGCTGTGGCACATGCAGTAACAGGACTTACTTTGGGGGAAGAGTTACCGCACTCTGTGCTCCCAGTCCTCTTATGAAGAAGCCATCAGCTCCACGCTCACTTATGTGATGTATGCACCCGCCCCACTCTATCTTATATAATATAAGCACCAGCCCACTGTCTCTTATGTGACGTATGCACCAGCCCACTGTCTCCTATGTGATGTATGCAACAGCTCCACTCTAGACTATGTAACGTAAGCACCAGCCCCACTCTATCCTATATAATATAAGCCCCAGCCCACTGTCTCCAATGTGATGTATGCACCCACTCCACTCTATTCTATGTATTGTAAGTACCAGCCCACTACATCCTAGCTAATGTATGCACCAGTTCACTGTCTCCTATGTGATGCATGCAACCACTCCATTCTACTTTATGTAATGTTCAGTATACACATATATATACAAGGGTGACAGTCAAAACGTTTTTGTGCAAGTTTTTAGGTCTCACCTCTTAGAATAATTCCCTTTGGTGTGATGGCAACATACACAAAATTTCATAACATTGCAACATTGCTTACTGGTGGCTTAATCATCACAAAACTAACAATTATTTGTAATAAATGTGTTGCAGCAAAGTAAATGTACAATCTTAAAGTAGTTTCACGGTTTCACTTTTTTAACAAAGCATGCTTTATTTGGTTCAGGAAAGTAATAGCGACACTTCTCCACACACTGGAGAATAATGTTTCTAGTCTTCTTGAGTACTCTGTGACAAAATAAATGTACTTATTAGTGCAATGGAGCATTTGGTTGCATTAGTCACAATTTTCCATCCAGTGACTAAGGATGCATCGATGTAACTTGCATTAGTGTGCCACAGACAAGGATTTTGAAGAAAATCTTGACTTATTTTCAGTGCAACAAACAGTTTTTTGTGTTGGACGACATGAAATGATGAAGCTTCTTGTGTGACATGAGGTCTTCAGCAAGCTGCATGTGAGCTACAATGGTAGCACTGGTATATGTTGGTTGCGATTTTGTACAGTGCAGGAAATAATGCCTGTCCAGCACCTGCTGACTCAGCAGCAGATCAAAACCAGTAATACTGCCTGCTGTCCCTCCAATTAACCACATTCCTCTAACACTGCAATTTGAAGATTACATTTTTTTCTGACAACAGTGACTAAACTTGTGGGAGGCCTAAATAGAAAACATAAAACCAAAATTCATTAAAGTTTTATACGTTGCCACTAGGGATGAGCCAATCCCTGTGCATCTTCTCCTTCGCCATTTCCCACCTATGCTAAAGACTGAGGCAGAGGCTACAGACGTAAGATTAGTTGACAGATAAAGCTGTGGTTGCAAAGCAGAATAAAAGTAAGTTTGGTCTCGGAAAAGCTATTTGCCCAAGACAGATTGAAGAAAACCCAGCATGGGTTTTTATGTTTGGAGTGAACTACATGATGTTAGTGGGGCGGTTCACTCTCTTCAGCTGGGTCTTACAAGTAGATGGCCACAGATTCCATTTAAAAACACTGCAGCAAAGGGTTGAGTGTGTCAGTCTCGGTTTGCAAACTTCAGAGTAGGTGGCTCTGCAACACCTGACTTGTGTGAGGTAACACAGAGCCAAAGGAAGCAAAACGCCTGGCACCCCTCAGCATGACATTGCGGTGCAGTCACCCATGGCAACTGGTCTCTGATACGGACTGTCTTGACACCCCAGCTACGATCCAGAGGAAACCATTTGCTTTCCATTTGTGAGTTTATTTTGGACATTAAAGACTTTTGCTTTGATCTTTGATGTGGTCCTTGCCTATCTGTTGCACTGCACCAACCTCGCTGCACTACACTTTTTTTAATTTTCCGGGATAGAAGCCGGGACAGTGAATGGATTGTGAATGCGCACTAATGCGCATACTCGCCCTTCGCTTAATTCCCTCCTAGTGCCGGCTGGACACTTGCAAATTACTATTAAAAATTAAAGTAAGTGAATTTAAGATTAGGTAGCAAAAGGCACATGAGAATGGTGTAAGCTGCTGTGTAAATATTTAGAGATTAGACTTAGGGCCTCGTCACACATAGCGACTCACCAGCAATCCTGACAATGATATGACCTTGTCAGGATCGCTGGTGTGTCGCTACATGATCGCTGGTGAGCTGCCAAACAGGCAGATTTCACCAGCGATCAGCACCAGCGACGACGAGTGCGCGAGTCGCTGTGTACCTTAGATACCAGCGTGCTGGTGCAGGGAGCTCGTATCCAAGGTAAACAGCGGGTTTCTAAGCACCACGTGGCGCTTAGAAACCCGCTGTTTTCCTTGGATATGAGCTGGGAGCTCACTGATCGTTGTTCTCCCGCCTGCCACGCGATGCGTGCTGACCAGCGAGAGACCAACGATCAAAAAAAAGTCCAGGGCTTTTGAGCATGATCAGCGATACCTTGCAGGGGGGGCTGGTCGCTGGTACCTGTCACACACAGTGATATCGCTGGTGAGATCGCTGTTGCATCACAAAACTTGTGACTCAGCAGCAATCTCGCTAGCGATCTTGCTGTGCGTGATGGGGGCTTTACCTAAAACAGTGAATAATACTGAATGTTGTCTGTAAGGCTGGTTTCACATTAGCGCATTTTCAGCGCGCGCACGGCCGGGGGTAGCTCCGCCCCCGAGCCGGCTCTCTGCCCGGCGTGCCCGCCCCTTCCTTGTAGCGCCGCCTCCTAGCGCACAGCGGCGCCTGCGATCGGCGCACCCTATCTTTAGCATAGGGTGCGCAGATCGTGCGCAGGTCGTGCGCTAGTTGCGCTTTGACCTGCGCTGCGCACTTTTGACGGTGCGCCGTGCGCGCCAAAATCCGAAAAGTTTGATTTTGGCGCGCACGGCGCACCGTCAAAAGTGCGCAGCGCAGGTCAAAGCGCAACTAGCGCACGGCCTGCGCACGATCTGCGCACCCTATGCTAAAGATAGGGTGCGCCGCTAGGAGGCGGCGCTACAAGGAAGGGGCGGGCACGCCGGGCAGAGAGCCGGCTCGGGGGCGGAGCTACCCCCGGCCGTGCGCGCGCTGAAAATGCGCTAATGTGAAACCAGCCTAATCTGGCAAGTTGACTTTGAAAAAGGAAATATAAACTAATATTAATAATATTACATATTCTTTTCAAATTAAAAATAAGTAAATTGGAGATCGTTTCAAGGAGCCTTATTGCTGCTCTATATTAAAACGACCCAAAACCTGTGTTAAGCACTATTATGTGTTTGAGTTGACATTGAGCCACATAACACAAGCAAAAGAAACAATTTTTTAAAGGATAGTACAGATCATTATGTATAACAATTGTGAGGATGAGACTTTAAATAAAACTAATTTTTATTTTTTCTTTAGAACTCATTGTCACCCTAATATACAGCTCTGGCAAAAATTAAGAGACCACTGCAAAATTTTCAGTTTGTCTGATTTTTCTCTTTATAGGTATATTTTTGAGTAAAATGTAAACTCCTCTTTTATTCTATAAACTTCTGACATGTCTTCGAATTTCCAAGCATTAAATTTTGTATTTATATTTTCAGAATATGAGAAATGGTCAAAATTACAAAAAAATGCAGTGCTTGCAAACCTCAATAAACGCTAAGAAAACAAGTTCATAATCATTTAGAAACAGCAATACTAATGTTTTAACCAAGGAAGAGTTCAGAAATCAATATTTTGTGGAATAATCATGATTTTAATCACAGCTTTCATGCGTCTTGGCATGCTTTCCACCAGTTTTTCACACTGCTTTTGGGTGACCTTATGCCACTCCTGGTACAAAAATTTAAGCAGTTCTTCTTTGAAGGCTTGTGACTATCTATCGTCCTCTTGAATACATTCCAGAGGTTTTCAATGGGGTTCCGGTCTGCAGATTGGGCTAGCCATGACAGGGATTTGATCTGGTGGCCCTTCATCCACACATTGATTGAACTAGCTGTGTGGCATGGTGCATTGTCCTGCTGGAAAAACCAGTCCTCAGAGTTGGGGAACATTGTCTGAGCAGAAGGAATCAACTGTTTTTCCAGGATAACCTTGTATGCGGCTTGATTCATACATCCTTCACAAAGAATAACCTGCCCAATTCCAGCCTTGCTGAAGAATCCCCAAACCTTCACCGATCCTCCACCAAATTCCACCATTGGTGCAAGACCCTGTGGCTTGTACACTTCTCCAGGTCTCCGTCTAACCATTAGATGACCAGGTGTTGGGTAAAGCTGAAAATTAGACTCATCAGAGAAGATTACCTTACTGCAGTCCTCTATGGTCCAATCCTTAAGGTTGTCACGATGACCCGTCCTGTGTGACGCGACCAGCAGGCCGGTAATTGAAACAACAAGACGCAGCACGTGATACTGTCCTGTCTAACACGGCCCGCAGGCCAGTAACTAAAACAACAAGACACGGGGAAAGGGGAAACAGTTACAACGGTGGACACTGCAATAGGGAAAGGGGACGTGGAGACCTCCTGCACTCCCCTGAGTCAGTGTCCCTAAAGCTCCTAACGTTCCCTATGCCGGTTCCGCACCGGGCTTTACTCTGTTGCTCTTGCTCCCGGCAACAGAGTCCTCCACCAGAATGCAGCTCTCCTCCTGAATAGCTGCCACCAAGCTCTGTCAGAGCTACAAGGAAATCCCCTCTGACTGCTTCCACACCAGGGCTAAGACAGTGCTGCAAGGAACGTTCTCTGTTGTGAGTTCATTCTCTGGTCCACCAGTAGTGAGTTCTCCTTCCAGACTCCCTCTGGTGGTAACAGGAGGTAGTGAGGCTGAGTTAATAGCACCTGATAATGAGGATGACGATTGGACCTCAGGAATCTTAGACTGGATTTAAGACAGCCGATGCCCTAAGTCAGTGCTGGTGATTGCTTCTGGCTTCTGAGGTCTTGGTTTTCAGCTCTGCTCCAGCCTTCTCAAAGCTAAGTGTTTTTCCTAATGTTCACACTTGATTTTGTTGGTCTATTCAGTTTTTTGTGTGTTCAGCCAGTCCCGACTGGGGCTGTGCTGAATTTCCACTCTTATTTATCTGTATTTGCCAATTTGCTTTTTAGTCCCTTATTAGATTGGCCTCTTTTTTGCTCTGTCTCAGAATATTTCAGAGTGCTGATATAGTGGGAGAAGTCTAGTGACTTCAGGGTGATTTTGTTATCAGAAGTGTTGGACATTATTTTTGTAGGGCTTTTGGCAGATTGCAGACAGTGTCTTTCCTTTCCTATCCTTTATAGTTAGTTTGGGCCCCATCGTTTGCTCAGCCTATTTTCCTGCCTGTGTTTGTGTTTTCATCTTGTTTCACCGTCAATACATGTGTGGGGACTGTCTATTCCTTTGGGATCTGCTCTGGGGCAGTTAGTTTTCCCCTTTTCTTGCTTTAGGCTTATGTAGTCCTCTGGCGATGATGAGGCGTCTAGGTCATCGTAGGAACGCTCCACTGCTACTGCTAGTTGTGTGGATAGGATCAGGGATCTGCAATCTGCATAGTTACCAACCTCTCTGGTTTTCTGGGACTTGGCTTTTTGTTGTCCTCCTCTGTAACCCATTCATAACAGCTCTCCAGCTCCTTCCTTCACCAAGGATGGTTGAAATGAACACTATCACCAACACTGATTCTTCTTCTTCTTCTTCTTCTTCTTCTTCTTCTTCTTCTTCTTCTTCTTCTTCTTCTTCTTCTTCTTCTTCTTCTTCTTCTTCTTCTTCTTCTTCTTCTTCTTCTTCTTCTTCTTCTTCTTCTTCTTCTTCTTCTTCTTCTTCTTCTTCTTCTTCTTCTTCTTCTTCTTCTTCTTCTTCTTCTTCTTCTTCTTCTTCTTCTTCTTCTTCTTCTTCTTCTTCTTCTTCTTCTTCTTCTTCTTCTTCTTCTTCTTCTTCTTCTTCTTCTTCTTCTTCTTCTTCTTCTTCTTCTTCTTCCTCCCGTGTCTCAGTGGGGTTCAGTAATGTCAGCTGATCCCCTGCTGTGTGGATGGCAGTCTCTCCTGCTGTCTCCACATTCCAAATACAGTATGCCTCTGCCTACACCCTCCTATTTCCTGGGCTTCAACACAGCCAGTTGTAGCTCGGAAGTGCTTCTTCTTCTTCTTCTTCTTCCTGTCACAAAAGATTTACAACAGGATTTGTCCGCGTTCAGTTTGGCCTGCAGCAGCAGGCCTTTTCCAGGGGCACCACGAGGAGGAACAGACTCACCCCCATACACTGCTTAGTCTTCTTCTGCTTATAAATAAGATAATATCATTTGCTCAGAGTATTAGTCTTATGCTTAATGTTCTTCTGCTTTGTTTTTTTATGCTTCTTTGTCTTCTCTCTCTTGTTGTTCTGCATCTTGGTGGTTGTCTTCCTGTTCTTTGTCCTCTTGAACCAGCTGACGGTACTGGCACCCAGAGGGGCAGCAGAAGGAACAAGAGCCAATGGCACTACCGAGAACCAGCTGACGGTGCTGGAACCCGGTTACTAAGCAGGAGGTACCTGTGCTACAAAGCACTACCAAGGACCAGCAGACGTTGCCGGAACTCGGATACCGAGATGGAGGCACCTAGGCCAAAGGCTCTGACGAGAACCAGCTGACGGTGCTGGAACCCGGAGGGGTAGCAGAGGTTACCCCTGAAAAGCAAAGTTGGCATGCCGCAAGCTGGCCGCAGTTACCGAATCACACAGTCCTACAGGGGGTGCTTGTCCTACTGGCACTACGGAACAAGCCTTTCTTACCAGAACCCGCAGTCCACATAGGAAGCACCTAAACTGCTGGCACCCTAGCCTCGGCTAACCCAACCACAACACGACATGGCAACTTGGGGTGGCAAACTGACATTGACACTTCCCGGAAACAGCAGGCAGGGCTGGAACCAAGCTGGGCAGGAGGGAGTACCCATGGCCAAAGTCAGTTATGAGCAGCAACTGGCGATGTTGGAGCCCAGGGACAAGCACTTAGCAGGCTGAGGCCTGATGTACTGTCAATTGGGAGGCAGCAGGACAGATTGCCATCAAAACAGCAGGGGAACAGCTGACGTTACTGAACCCCACAAACACAGGAGCTAGTGTTTTACTCTGTGAAGACGGCACTTCCAAGCAACAACTGGCTGTGTTGAAGCCCAGGGACAAGCACAGAGCAGGCTGAGGCTGCATTGAAGAAATTTTAAGATCGGTTGTAGACTTCTACTAATTTTAACCAAGCTCCACTTAGGCCTGTGGCTTCACTGATTTTCGTATTTCCCCTGTCCTCCAACCCCGCCAGTTACAGCTCCGAAGTGGCGTCTGCACAATCCACACTTGTTCCTGTGTTACAGGTGTTCAGTCCGGTCAGTTAATCCCCTGATGTGTGTCCGGCAATGTCGCCTGCTTTGTCCACATTCCCATAACTAGTTATGGGAATGTGGACAGAGCAGGCGACATTGCCAGACACACATCAGGGGATTAACTGACCGGACTGAACACCTGTAACACAGGAACAAGTGTGGATTGTGCAGACGCCACTTCGGAGCTGTAACTGGCAGGGTTGGAGGACAGGGGAAATACGAGAGACAGTGGAGCCACAGGCCTAATTAGAGCACGGTTAAAAATCAGTAGTGGTACGACTGTGTAGGCAGCAGGAGACTTTGCCATCCACACAGCAGGGGATCAGCTGACGTTACTGAACCCCACTGAGACACGAGAGCAAGTGTCTCTTTCCGTGTGGACGGCACTTCCGAGCTACAACTGGCTGTGTTGAAGCCCAGGAAATAGGAGGGTGTAGGCAGAGGCCTACTGTATTTGGAATGTGGAGACAGCAGGAGAGACTGCCATCCACACAGCAGGGGATCAGCTGACGTTACTGAACCCCACTGAGACACGGGAGCAAGTATCTCTTTCCGTGTGGACGGCACTTCCGAGCTACAACTGGCTGTGTTGAAGCCCAGGAAATAGGAGGGTGTAGGCAGAGGCCTACTGTATTTGGAATGTGGTGACAGCAGGAGAGACTGCCATCCACACAGCAGGGGATCAGCTGACGTTACTGAACCCCACTGAGACACGGGAGCAAGTATCTCTTTCCGTGTGGACGGCACTTCCGAGCTACAACTGGCTGTGTTGAAGCCCAGGAAATAGGAGGGTGTAGGCAGAGGCCTACTGTCTTTGGAATGCGGAGACAGCAGGAGAGACTGCCATCTCCACAGCAGGGGAACAGCTGGCAGTGCTGAACCCCACTAACACTCGAACGAATGTGTTTGGCTCTGTGGAGATGACACTTCTGAACACCAACTGACGCTGTTGGAGCCCAGGATTAGGCGAGGAGCAGGCTGGGGCCTGTTGCTTTTGGCAGGTGAAGGCAGCATGAGACTTCCCATCTCCACAGCAGGGGAACAGCTGGCATTGCTGAACCCCACTAACACTTGAACGAATGTGTTTGGCTCTGTGGAGATGACACTTCTGAACACCAACTGACACTGTTGGAGCCCAGGATCAGGCGTGGAGCAGGCTGGAGCCTACTGGATTTTGGCAGGTGTAGGCAGCAGGAGACTTGCCATCTCCACAGCAGGGGAACAGCTGGCAGTGCTGAACCCCACTAACACTCTAACGAATGTGTTTGGCTCTGTGGAGACGACACTTCTGAACACCAACTGACGCTGTTGGAGCCCAGGATCAGGCGTGGAGCAGGCTGGGGCCTACTGGATTTTGGCAGGTGTAGGCAGCAGGAGACTTGCCATCTCCACAGCAGGGGAACAGCTGGCAGTGCTGAACCCCACTAACACTCGAACGAATGTGTTTGGCTCTGTGGAGACGACACTTCTGAACACCAACTGACGCTGTTGGAGCCCAGGATTACGCATGCCTCATGCAGAGGCCAATGGGCAGCGGTTTTTATGGAGGTTGTTGACTACTACTGATTCTAACCATGCTCCACTTAGGCCTCTGGCTCCATTGTCTCTACTATTTACCCTGGCCTCCAACCCCGCCAGCTACATCTCTGAAGTGGCGTCAGCACAATCTACACTTGTTCCTGTGTTACTGGTGCTCAGTCCCGTCAGTTGATCCCCTGATGTTTGTCCGGCAAGTTCGCCAGCTCTGTCCTCATTCCCACTACTGGTTATGGGAATGTGGACAGAGCAGGAGACCTTGCCGGACACACATCAGGGGATAAACTGATGGGACTGAGCCACAGGAACACAGGAACAAGTGTAGATTGTGCTGACGCCACTTCAGAGATGTAGATGGCGGGGTTGGAGGTCAGGGGAAATAGTAGAGACAGTGGAGCCAGAGACCTAAGTTGGGCACGGTTAAAAATCAGTAGTGGTTTGAATGTTGATGGAGCTGGTGACTTTGCCGTCCACACAGCAGGGGATCAGCTGGCGTTACTGAACCCCACTAACACAGGAGCTAGTGTGTTTCTCTGTGCAGACGACACATCTGAGCGACAACTGGCTGTGTTGAAGCACAGGGATTATAGTTCAGGTGGTAGAAAAATGAACACACCAGCAGACCTGGATACAGTTGCCAACCACTAATTTAGTGTGTAAGAGGAATGGCAAAGTCTTTGGAGATCCAGGCCTTGTTCATTTTCAGAAAAGTCAGCCGGTCAACATTATCGGAAGATAGTCGCGTGCAACGGTCTGTTAGTACACCACCTGCGGCACTAAAGACACGTTCCGATAATACACTGGCAGCAGGGCAAGCCAGCACCTCCAATGCATACTGGCTAAGCTCTGGCCATGTATCCAGCTTAGAGACCCAAAACTTGAAGGGGGAAGAGCCATCTGGGAGTACAGTGACAGGGCAAGACATGTAGTCTGACACCATCTGACGGAAGCGTTGCCTCCTGCTGACTCGAGGCGTCGCTGATGGTGTAGACAATTGTGGTGGACACACAAAACTTTGCCACATTTGGGCCATAGTGGTCTTGCCTTGTGCTGCGGCGCTGTCTCTGCTCCCTCTTTGTGCAGAGTTTCCTCCACTGCCTCGACTCACAGAGCTACTTTGTAAAGCACTAGCAACAATGCTGTCGGGTGGAATGGAAAACATTATGGACTGCACCAGTGACTCTTCGTACTCCCGCAGTTTACGCTCCCGGTTCAACGTTGGTATGAGCCTTTGTACGCTGTCCCGGTAGCGAGGATCTAGGAGGGTGTACACCCAATAATCAGCCGAGACGAGAATGTGGGCGATGCGGCGGTCGTTTCTCAGGCACTGCAGCATGAAATCAACCATGTGCTGCAGACTCCCAACTGCCAAAGAACCGCTGTCCCCTGTTTGAGGCGTGACCTCGGCCTGCTCTGCATCACCCCACCCTCGCTGTACATACTGAGTAGAGGTTTGTGTACCTCCCTCCTCTGGAGAGATGTCTTCCTCCTCCATCGACTCCTCCTCATCCTCCTCACAAAGTGTCCCCTGCCTAGGCCTTTGTGAGGAAACACGTAGCGCAGACTGTCCAGAAGCAGATGGCATTTGGGACTCCTCATCCTCCACCTCTTCCGAAACCTCATCCCTTAGTGCTTGCAGTGTTTGTTGAAGCAGGCAGATAAGGGGGACAGTCATGCTGACTAGTGCATCATCTGCACTCGCCATCCGCGTGGATTCATCGAAGGCACGCAAAACGAGGCAGATGTCCTTCATAGAGGCCCACTCAATGGTGCTGAAGTGTGAACAGCGCACAGTGCGACTTGTTTGCGCCTGATGCAGCTGGTACTCCATGACTGCTGCCTGCTGCTCACACAACCGCTCCAACATATGTAACGTTGAATTCCACCGGGTGGGTAGGTCACATATGATGCGATGTTCCGGAAGGCCAAATCGTCGCTGCAGAGCAGCGAGGCGTGATCTTGCCGTGCTAGAACGTCGCAAGTGAGCGCACTCTATGCGGACCTTGTGCAACAGTGCATCAAGATCCGGATAGTCCCTCAGAAAGCTCTGCTCGACCAAGTTAAGCACATGTGCCAGACATGGGATGTGTGTGAGGTTGCCTAGGCCAAGAGCTGCCACCAGATTTCGGCCATTGTCACACACTACCAAGCCCGGCTGGAGATTCGCTGGCCCAAACCACACATCGCTCTCCAGCTTGATAGCATTCCAGAGCTCCTGCGCTGTGTGGCTTCGATTCCCCAAAGAAATTAATTTGAGTACAGCCTGTTGACGTTTGGCCACGGCTGTGCTCATATCGGTCGTAACAGGCTCCTGCTCAGCTGTTTCTGAGGAACTTGAGTAGGAGGAGGAGTCTATGTGTACAGACTGGAGTCCTGCAATCCGTGGCGTTGGAAGAACACGTACAGCGCCACTCTCCAGATCTGTACCCGGCTCCACAACATTGACCCAGTGGGCAGTGAGGGAAAGGTATCTTCCCTGTCCATGGTTACTGGTCCATGCATTGGTGGTCAGGTGGACCTTGCTACTAACGGCGTTTAGTAGCGCATGTTTTATTTTGCCCGCAACATGTTTCTGCAGGGCAGGGACGGCTCGCCTGCTGAAATAAAAGCGGCTGGGCACGTTGTATTGGGGGACTGCCAATGCCATTAAGTCCCGGAAGGTGTCAGTGTCCACCAGCCTGAATGACAGCATTTCAACTGCCAGAAGTTTGGCAATGCCAGCATTCAGAGACTGTGCTCGGGGATGGTTTGCCGAGTAAGGGCGCCTTTTATCCCATGCCTGTGCTACCGATGGCTGTGATGGATGGGAACGTGCTGCTATGGGTGGAATCTGACAGGGTCTCCGGACAACAGTGGCAGAGGTTCTTCCTTGGCGATCCTGTGAGGAAGCCGAACCAGCAGTGTGTGAGCTGGAGGAAGAGGCCCCAACACGAACTGAAGACGTGGTAGGTGGTGCTGTACGTTGGCCTACGTCTTCAGGGTGTCTCTGCAACTCCAACTCGTGCTTGGTGCGCACATGTTTCCACATATTTGTGGTATTGAGGTTGCTGACATTTCTCCCTTTTTTGACTATCTGATGACACAGCTTGCATTTGACAAAGCAAATGTCATCTGCAACTGTGTCAAAAAAGGACCACGCACTGCAAGTCTTGGGAGCGCCCGTTTTGCCTTTGGAATGAGGAATGCTCCTAACGGGTGCCGAAGTGGAGGGTACAGGCAACCAAGTCTTCCCCCTCCCTCTGCCTCCTGTTTTGGCCGGTAGGGGAATCTCTTCCTCCGAGCTGCTCCCACCACCTTCCTGTTCCTCACGCCATGATGGGTCAAGGACCTCATCATCTTCCCTCCCCTCTTCAAACAGCTGCTTCTCCGGGGTTGTCTCGCCAGCACCGTACGCACCAGAAAGTGGCAACTGAGTCTCGTCATCATCTGATGCGTACTGAGGTGTGCTGACCATAGGCACTGGCCCACTCGCCTCTTCAGATTCAGAGGGACAAAGAAGTTGCGCATCACTGCATACTCCCTCTTCTTCACATTCAGGAATGCTGCTTGGCTGGCCCCCTCTTTCCAAGCCAACAGATTCCGAGAACAGAAGTAGAGACTGTGATGGCTCCTGTCCATGTCTCTCTGACTGCCTGGGCACTTTGGCAGGTGGTGAAGAGACAGATGGTTGCTCTTCGGTGCTCTGGTCCTGAGAGGCTGTGGAAGTAATTGAAGTCGATGCGTTAGCTGCCATCCATCCGACAACGGCTTCAATTTGTTCCTCCCGCAGCAGTGGGGTACGTTGAGGTCCTACAAAGCTGCGCATAAAGGACTGTTGCCTGCTAAAACTGGGGGATGCTGATCCACTGGTGCCCGCAGCAGGCCCAGAATCCCCACGTCCTCTACCTGCAGAATCCCCACGTCCTCTCCCTGCAGAATCCCCACGTCCTCTCCCTGCTGAAACTCCACGCCCACGCCCACGCGCCTTACTCCCTGCCTTCTTCATCTTGCCAGACTGCTTAAGATAGGCAGAAAAGTACAAAGGGGGGCCTTAGTGTGCTTATTCCTGAACAGCTGGTTACAGGTACAAGAAACACTAATTTTATGAAGTGTGTGTGTGTGGACTACACTTTAATAGGAGCTGATGTGGCCTACACAAGTTCCAAATGTAGTGTTTGGTGAACTTTTTTTGTGGTTTCTTTGTTGGAAACAAACTCAAAGTATGTGAACAAAGAATTGAAACTGATAGTATCACCAACTTTTTGGAGCTATTACAATGCAGGCAGGTAACCTACAATGCAAAAGATGAGGCTCCAAAAAAATTGGGTAATACTAATCTGGCTGCGCCGGCAGGGCACAAGCCAGAAAAAAAGGCTCCTCTATCTACTCCTATATAGTGTTTGCAACCAACCAATGTTGATGGATACGGATGGATGCACACTAATAGGAGAAGAAAAAATGAGCTGCACTCAAAGACAAATATGTGTGAGGCAGTGACGCACGTTGAGCGTCCTACAACCAGACGTAGCTGCAGGACACTCTACTCTGCGTGAGCTGCACTCACACACAGTCAGAGACCTCTCAGACAGCCGTGAACAGTGCAGCTAAGTGGGCACTGGCACTGACAGGCTGCAGAAAGGCTCCGCTGTGTACTCCTATATAGTGTTTGCAACCACCGTAGATGGAGACGGATGGATGCACACTAATAGAAGAAAAAATGAGCTCCAATAAAAGAAAAATGTGTGAGGCAGTGACACGCTGAGCGTCCTACAACCAGACGTAGCTGCAGGACACACTACTCAGCGTGAGCTGCACTCACACACAGTCAGAGACCTCTCAGACAGCCGTGAACAGTGCAGCAAAGTGGACACTAGCACTGAAAGGCTGCAGAAAGGCTCCGCTGTCTACTACTAGTGTTTGCAACCAACGTATATGGATACGGATGGAAGCACACTAGATTGAAATTATGTAAAAAATGCAGCTCAAAAATTAAAAGATGTATGAGGCAGCAGTGATCACACTGGGTGGCCTACAGCCTGACGTGGCTGCAGGACCTACTCCACAGCGTGAGCTGCACTCACACAGCCCTGGCAGACAGCTGTGAACACTGCTGCTAGGGCAAAGAAGGCTACAGTGGTGGTTTATGTAGCCTGGGTAAAGCACTAGATGTTTGGTGGAATCGCTATTTCTAACTGTCCCTCACAGTCTTCTACAGCAGCCTGTCCCTAACTGAATTCACAGCAGAGTGAACCAGAAATGGCGGCTGCGGTGGCTTTTATAGTGCATCATGACATCATTTCGGCAGCCAATCACAGCCATGCCAATAGTTAACATGCCTACATGCCTAACAGGATGTGCCCACACTTCGGAGGATTCCCATTGGCTTAATCAAATCAAGCAGGCTCATAGCATGATGGGAACTTCCGATTCCGGAATCCGATATGACAAAAGTATCGGAAGTCGGTATCGGAATTCCGATACCGCTAATATCGGCCGATACCCGATACTTGCGGTATCGGAATGCTCAACACTACTCATGGGATTTATATATATATATAGACACACTGCACTGAGGAAAGCCTCGTCTTAAGCTGCTGTATCCAGCTGCAAGATAGATCTTGACCTGGACAGCTTCCTAGAAGATCTGGATTTACGATTGAAGTTGGCTGCTGCATTTGCTTTTGTTTGTCAAGAACACCAGTGAAAAAGACGGAGAAGACATCGTCGTCGCTATTGGCAACACCTCATCATTGAACGCTGAGAGAGCCGTGGACCCTACCACTCTTTGTACACGGAGCTGCAGCAAAACCTGGAGAAGTTTTTTGACTACACGAGGATGTCTCATCAGAGCTTTCATGACTTGCTGCTACGTGTCCAGGAATCCATTGCCAGTCAGGACACACAGCTCCGTCGAGCAATTCCTGCTGAGGAACATCTCTTGGTCACCCTGAGGTGTGCAGCGTTGAAAAAGAAACTCCTGTCACAAATAACCCTAACCCTACCCTGTCCCTAACCCTAAGCAGTGTACTGATTTTTGTGTTTCATTTTCTTTTCCACAGATTCCTGACTACTGGAGAGACATTGTCCTCGTTACATTTCCAATTCCGGATTGGAGTATTCACCCTTTCTGGGATTATTGTAGACACTTGTCGTGCTTTAGTTGGCTTTCTGCGGCAAGAATTCCTCCCCTAACCCACAAGTGAACTCTGGATTGAAAATGTTTCCAAATTCCAGGAACTTTGCAATTTTCCTAACACTGTGTGGGCTGTGGACCACAAACACATTACGATTATGAAACCAGCTTTAAGTGGAACAGAGTACTTCAGTTATAAAAAATATTTTTCCATTGTTCTAATGGCTATTGCGGATGCTGATTGTAGATTCGTTGCTGTGGACATTGGCTCATTTGGATAAGGCAATGACTCGCAGACATTCAAAAACTCAGACATGGGCCAACGTCTGTATGGGAATGATTTTAATTTTCCGCCGCCATGACATCTGCCCAACACTGATGGACCGCCAATGCCTTTTGTTGTTGTTGGTGATGAGGACTTCCAAATGTGTGCTAACCTCATTAAACCATACTCAAATCAGAACTTAATTCACACAAAAAAAAATTCAACTACAGACTGACAAGGGCACGAAGAACCGTAGAGTGTGCATTTGGATTGCTGGTATCGAAATGGTGCATATTGTGCACATCCATTAAATCTAAAAATTGACACTATTGATGAGGTTGTGAAAGCATGTGTAGTTCTGCACAACTACATCATGGTAAAAGAGTTGTGGTAACGTCCCAGGTTGGGGGGTGGTCCACTGCTTACCGCGATCAGACGACACAGACACGAGATGGAGGCAGATTTTAGTTGCAACAGGTCTGAGTTTATTGGCCGTCCTCCTGACGACCGTAGCCATACACCGCAGTTCCTTTACAGCTCCCCGTATTCAGGCCCGGGTACCTTCCTTCTGTCGTAGTGACGTTCCTCGCGGATCTTTCGCTGGGGCTGTCCTAGACCTATTTACAGCCAGCGCTTCACCTGTCCGAGGTCGTCATCCAATCGGTACCCCCGGGGCCTCGTCTGTCTTGCGGTTCTTTGTGTCAGGAGCCACCCCCCTGACTGTGTCTTCCTGTCAGTCCCCTGGTCGAGCTCTCCAACATTGTCAGTCCTTCGCACTGAGTCTTCTCCTCCTGAGCTCGTCCTGGGACTAGTCCTCTCTGGAACCCACTCCTGTTCTATTTATCTCCCTCCTTGGGAAATCCCCTCCTGGGTTCCTGTCTCCCCGCCCCCCATGACTAAGCAGTTTCCTAAGCCCTAAGCTGATGTCAAGTCCTGAACTACGCTCCCCCTGCCATCTTTTGGTCAATTCTAGGTATTGCACCCCCTTTTCCATCAACCCCCAGCTGTGTCCCTTCGGTCATTACTACCATCCGTCTACAGTGCACAAACCATCCCTTCTCCCTCCAGTCAAGTCCGTCTGTCAAGTCACCTTCCCCACACTCTCCTGTTATGAATGAGTCACCGTAGGAGGCAAAAACAGAAATACCAGCTAAGTCCAGAAAACCAGAGAAGTTGGCAACTATCAGATTGCAGACCCCTGAACCTATCAACACAACTAGCAGTAGCCGTGGGGGGTTCCTACGATGCCCTAGACCCCTCGATCACAGCCGGAGAATTAAATAGGCCTAAAGAAAGAAAGGGGAAATCTAAACTGCCCCAGAGATGACCCCAAAGCAATAGGCAGCCCCCAACATATAATGACGGTGAAGCAAGATGAAAACACTAACACAGACAGAAAGATAGACTGAGCAAAGATGGGGCACAAAACTACCTAGATAGGAAAGGACAGGAAGGCTGCTGTCTGCAATCTGCCAAAACCCTATAAAAGACATAAGCCAACAAGCTGATATGAAAAAGGCCCTGAAGCAGCTAGGCTTCAAAAACTAAATCAGCACTCAGGTATTTTCAGAAGACAGAGCTAAAGGAATTCAGCACACCCCAGCAGGGAATGGCAGAAATCCAGAAAAACAAAGCAAAAGAAAGTCAAAACACCAATGCAAAAGGCCGAACAGCAAACTTAGCTTTAGAGGAGCAGGAATTCAGACTGGTCTCCAAGGATCCCACAGAGAAATCTCCCGCAGGGCAGAAGGGCGTCGGCAGCCTTATATCCAGTCAGTAACTCCACTCAGCCAGTCATCATCATCAGCCTCAGGTGTTTGATAATCAGGCTCACTACATTTCTTTACCAGAAGAGGGAGTTCCTCGGGCCTCAGTAATGAAGGGGAAAATGAACTCACAACAGTACCTCCCCCTTGAGTCACCAAACCCTCAACTACGCCACCAGGGCGATCAGGGTGAGCCCGATGAAAGGCATGCACCAATCTTTTGGCATGAATATCAGACGCAGAGACCCAGGAATTATCCTCCTGACCATAACCCTTCCACTTAACCAAATACTGGAGTCTCCGTCTAGCCAGACGGGAATCCAGTACTTTCTCTACCTCATATTCCATGTTACCTTCAACCAATACAGGGTCTGGAGGTGCCACCCCCGGAACAGGTTCAACAAACCTCTTCAACAAAGATTTATGGAACACATTATGGATTTTAACTGTGACAGGAAGAGCCAAATGAAAAGAGACCGGATTAATAATCTCCACAATCTTGTAAGGTCCAATAAATCTAGGCTTAAACTTAGGAGAAGCCACCTTCATAGCAATATTTTTTGATGATAACCACACCATATCACCAACCTTAAACTGGGGACCAATGGTCTTATGTCGGTTGGAAAACCGCTGGGCCTTTTCCTGGGAGAGAGATAACTTATCCACCACTTGGTCCCAGATCTGGTGCATTCTCTCCACCATAGTGTCAACACCTGGGCAGGCAGAGGGCTCCACCTGCCCTGAAGAAAATCGAGGATGAAACCCAAAGTTACAAAAAAAAGGTGACATCAAAGTGGCAGAACTAGCTATTATTTAAAGCAAATTTGGCCAAGGGCAAAAATGAAACCCAATCATCCTGATCAGCAGAAATAAAACATCTCAAATATGACTCCAAGGTCTGGTTTGTTCTCTCTGTCTGCCCATTGGTCTGAGGGTGAAAAGCAGAGGAGAAGGACAACTGAATTCCCAGCCTGGAACAGAAAGTTCTCCAAAATCTAGACACAAACTGGACTCCTCTGTCAGATACAATGTTCTCAGGAATCCCGTGCAAACGAACCACCTGTTGTAAAAACAGGGGCACCAACTCAGAGGAAGACGGCAACTTAGGGAGTGGTACAAGATGAACCATCTTAGAGAACCTATCACAAATCACCCAAATAACAGTCATCCTTTGAGAGACCGGCATATCAGAGATGAAATCCATTGAAATATGGGTCCATGGCCTCTTGGGGACAGGCAAAGGCATCAACAACCCACTAGAGCGAGAACACGATTTAGACCGGGAGCACGTCCCACAGGACTGCACAAAATTCCTGACATCACGAGACAAGGAGGGCCTCCAAAAAAACTGACTCACCAGATCTCTAGTACCAAAAATACCTGGATGACCAGCCAAAGCAGAGCAATGAACTTCAGACATCACTCTCTTCTTCCACTGGTCAGGAACATACAACTTTCCACTGGGACAACACTCAGGTTTGTTCTCCTGGAACTCTTCCAGAGCACGTCTCAAATCGGGCGAGATGGCAGAAAGAACTACCCCTTCGCCTAAGATGGTAGCAGGCTTGGTCACCACAGGAGAATCAGCAAAGAAGCTCCTAGAGAGGGCATCTGCCTTGACATTCTTCGTTCCAGGAAGAAAAGAAACCACAAAATCAAAACGTGTAAAAAACAAGGCCCACCTAGCCTGTCTAGGGTTCAAGCGCTTAGCCGACTCTAGGTAAATCAAATTCTTGTGGTCAGTGAGGACCACAACTTGATGCTTAGCTCCCTCCAACCAATGTCTCCACTCCTCAAATGCCCATTTCATGGCCAACAGTTCCCTATTCCCCACATCATAGTTACGTTCAGATGGAGAGAACTTTCGGGAAAAGAATGCACAGGGATTCATTTTAGATGTTACAGGATCCTTTTGGGACAAAACAGCTCCTGCACCAATCTCAGAAGCATCCACCTCTACCTGGAATGGAAGTGAGACATCAGGTTGCCGCAAAACCGGGGCGGAGGTGAATCTTCGCTTCAGCTCCTGAAAGGAAGAAACAGCCTCCGGAGACCAATTTAACACATCAGCACCCTTCTTAGTCAAATCAGTCAATGGCTTGGCAATACTAGAAAATTTTGCTATAAATTTCCGATAAAAATTAGCAAAACCCAAAAACTTCTGGAGGGCCTTCAAAGAAGTGGGCTGAACCCAATCGTAAATGGCCTGTACCTTGGCCGGGTCCATTTCAATAGTTGATGGGGACAAAATAAATCCCAAAAAATAAATTCTCTGTACTCCAAAAAGGCATTTAGATCCTTTGACATACAGGGATTTCTCCCTCAACATCCGGAACACAGTCCGAATATGTTCCACATGAGAATCCCAATTCTTGGAGAAGATCAAAATATCATCCAGATAGATAATCAAAAATTTATCGACAAAATCTCGGAAAATATCATTCATGAAGCACTGGAAGACAGAAGGGGCATTAGTGAGCCCAAGGCATCACCAGGTACTCAAAATGTCCCTCCGGAGTATTAAACGCCGTCTTCCATTCATCCCCATGCTTAATGCGAATAAGATTATACGCCCCCCTGAGGTCAAGCTTGGTAAACCAGCAAGCACCTTTAACTCTGGAGAATAGATCAGAAATCAGGGGTAACGGATACTGATATTTAACAGTAATTTTGTTGAGGGCACGATAATCAATACAAGGTCTTAATGATCCATCCTTTTTGGCTACAAAAAAAAAACCGCACCTAAGGGTGACGAGGATGGTCTAATATGACCCTTCTCCAACGCCTCCTTAATATAGGGTCGCATAGCCTCGTGCTCGGGTACAGATAAATTGAAGAGCCGACCCTTGGGAAATTTACACCCCGGGCTCAGTTCAATTGCACAGTCATAACTCCTATGAGGAGGCAGAGACGCAGACTCATTCTCACTAAATACATCATAAAAGTCCGCCAAATAATCAGGAACATCATGCGTCTGAGGAGAGGTGGAAAACACCGGAGCCTCACTAAAGGCACACCGACAACCCCAACTCACCACAGACACAGATTTCCAATCCAAAACTGGATTATGAGTTTGTAACCAGGGAAACCCCAGAACAATAGTATCATGCAGATTATGCAACACCAAAAATCTGCAATTTTCTTGATGGTCTGTAGGGACCGGCATTACCACCTGGGTCCAAAACTGAGGTTTATTTTTAGCCAAAGGAGTAGCATCAATCCCCCTCAAAGGGATAGGCGTCTGCAGAGGTGTCATCGGAAATCCACAACGTTTTGCAAAATCCAAGTCCATTAGGTTTTAGGGCTGCTCCCGAATCCACAAAAGCCTTGGCGGAAAATGTGGACAGGGAGCAGATCAGAGTAATAGCCAGAAGAAACTTAGGTTGAACATCCCCAACAGAAAATGTGTGTGCAAAGCGTTTCTCTCGTTTAGGACAGACAGAAATAATATGCGAGGCATCTCCACAGAAAAAACACAACTTATTACGCCTTCTGAACTCCTGACGCTGCTCTCTGGAAAAAACTCTATCACATTGCATAGGTTCAGACATTTGTTCAACAGGTGGCAACACCTCTCGTGCAGCTTTGCGTTCGCGCAAACGCCGATCAACCTGAATGGCTAATGACATAGAATCGTCAAGACCAGAGGGAACAGGAAATCCCACCATAGTATCTTTTACAGCTTCTGACAACCCCTTCCGAAAGAGAGCAGCCAAGGCATTATCATTCCAGGTAGTAAGTACTGCCCACTTTAGGAATTTGACAGTACAATTCTGCAGAATCACGACCCTGGTTCAATGCCAGCAGGGTCTTTTCAGCCTGATCAATGGCATTAGGTTCGTCATACAACAACCCCAAGGCCTGAAAAAATGCGTTCACATTAGTCAGAATAGGATCATCTGGTTTCAAAGAAAACGCCCAATCCTGGGGATCGCCACGCAGCAAAGAGATGACAATTTTAACCTGCTGCGTGGAGCTCCCTGACGAGTTAGGCTTCAAGGCAAAAAATAATTTACAATTATTTTTGAAATTCAAAAATTTAGACCGATCCCCAAAAAATACATCAGGTGTAGGAATCTTTGGTTCAGCAGCATGTGAATGAGCAAGGTAGGCAGAAATTCCCCGCACTTCCGCAGCGAGCTGCTCCACACGATCAGACAATTGCTTTATCTCCATTGAGAGAAAAAAAAATTCCCCCTACGGCCTCAGAGATATAGAGGAAAAAATATACACACTTTTTTTTTTTTTTTTTTTTTTTTTACAATTCTTTCCTGCTATTGAGTACCCTAGGATCTGCGGTATGGCGGGTGATTCTGTTATGAATGAGTCACCGTAGGAGGCAAAAACAGAAATACAAGCTAAGTCCAGAAAACCAGAGAAGTTGGCAACTATCAGATTGCAGACCCCTGAACCTATCAACACAACTAGCAGTAGCCGCGGGGGGTTCCTATTATGCCCTAGACCCCTCGATCACAGCCGGAGAATTAAATAGGCCTAAAGAAAGAAAGGTGAAATCTAAACTGCCCCAGAGCAGACCCCAAAGCAATAGGCAGCCCCCAACATTTAATGACGGTGAAGCAAGATGAAAACACTAACACAGAAAGAAAGATAGACTGAGCAAAGACGGGGCCCAAAACTACCTAGATAGGAAAGGACAGGAAGGCTGCTGTCTGCAATCTGCCAAAACCCTATAAAAGACATAAGCCAACAAGCTGATATGAAAAAGGCCCTGAAGCAGCTAGGCTTCAAAAACTAAATCAGCACTCAGGTATTTTCAGAAGACAGAGCTAAAGGAATTCAGCACACCCCAGCAGGGAATGGCAGAAATCCAGAAAAACAAAGCAAAAGAAAGTCAAAACACCAATGCAAAAGGCCGAGCAGCAAACTTAGCTTTAGAGGAGCAGGAATTCAGACTGGTCTCCAAGGATCCCACAGAGAAATCACCCGCAGGGCAGAAGGGCGTTGGCAGCCTTATATCCAGTCAGTAACTCCACTCAGCCAGTCATCATCATCAGCCTCAGGTGTTTGATAATCAGGCTCACTACCTTTCTTTACCAGAAGAGGGAGTTCCTCGGGCCTCAGTAATGAAGGGGAAAATGAACTCACAACACTCTCCCTTCCTTTGTCTATTGTTGTCCCCGACAATCGTACTCCTTACCTACGTCATCCTGAAGCTTGTCCACCGTCTGTTGTTGGACCGGTTGTTGGGCCAAACCCGCCACACGCGGGGGGCCGAACCAAACCGGGAGCACCATGCTCCGAGCAGCCTACTGCTACTCGCCGGCTCGCACGCAATGTGACAACTTCTTTCAGGTTGGCGAGGTCCACCTGGACTACTCTACAGTGTGTACCTTCCACTACTCTCCCCTGCTGCTACCCTCACCTGTACGGAACGCCATGACCGAGGCCTTTCGCCTACCAGGTCATCGCTAGTGCCCGCCCATCCTTTTGGGTTGTCCGTGGTGTCGGGGACCTGACTGACGGACCACTGTCTGGTTCACTCTCTTCTGTCTTATCGTCCTTCAACTTATAAAGTCATGGTCGGCATTTTTATCATACCCTGTACCCGGGACCTGTTACATACTCTTATACATATTACACATTGAATCAACTTTTGGTATACCATATATATGGTTACCTTTACTTTAATAACAATAAGGGCGACTCAACAGGAGTAACCCCCTTTTTTTTTTTTTTCTTTTCTCTTTTTTCTTTAACTTTAACTCCTTCTTTAAACACAACATTCTAAAAAAACAAAATGTAAGCACTCCCCCTTCCTTTAACATTAGCACTTTCTCCCCCGCATCCCCGCTAGGTCAGGAGAAAACAATAAACAACAAAACATAAAAACATTTTCCTTCTCTGGAACACGAAACTGTCCTCTAGGCCTGCACAACGGTGCATCAAAATCCCGGTAGTCCGGGCCATCTCCTGATAGTCGGTGTTATGCCGATAGTAGGGGGGCTCCACAGCCATGGGGCTCCCAGGATGCTGGGAGTGTCTTTGCGGGTCCCTTTTTTTACGGGGGCGCGTGGACTTCGGGTTCGACGATCACGGCTACCGCATAATAGCTACGGGGACAGTACTCTTTATAGCATGACACCAAGTCCCCCTCCCGCAAAGCCGGGCCGTGACGGATGGAAGTCACATTAAGATATACCTTTTGGCCGGTTGCGAGGTCTCAAACGAACCCGTATCCCTTCTCCAGGTTGGTATACACGAGCCGCCCGGTGGATCGGGAAGCCGCCATGCCCGCCTCTCCTTTTTCATGGAGCAGGCTCCAGATCTCCTGCTCTAGGGCCTTCTTCTCTATGACCTCCGCAACCCATACGGAGGGACCGGTGTAGGCCGCGGAGTCCGGTGGGCGGGACGCGGCCGGGGTCGAGAGCAGGGCAGGGGCGGCCACAGATTCCGGCAGCCCAGCAGCTGCTGGGGCTGGGCGATGGGCAGGAGCCGCCATGGGTCCTGGTGGGTAGGCCACAGAGCCCGACAAGCAGGCCGCAGCCGACTCCAGGAGTGAAGTAGACATGGCTGTGGGGAAAGCCGCAACCGGAGTCGCAGACGGAGCCGCAGTGGCGGCAGGCTTCGGTGGATAGGCTGCCGCCTCTCAGTGGAACGTGGCAGGGATGGCCACAGGTGGGTTCTGCACCGGCGACACAGGACGTGGCCCTGCCGGGCAGGGTGGCTCGGGGACGCAGGCAGAGGCGTCGCTCAGCCCGGCGGAGGCCGCAAAGCCCTCCGCAGCCAGGCTCACTGGGAAGCAGGAGGCCGTGCAGGAAGACCGCGTGGCGGGGGCCGGTCGCGGAGCTGCCGGCTGGGCCAGGGGACCTCTCACCTTTCCCGGTGCCGCGGCCTTCGGCAGGCCACCCCGCAGCTCCTCCCACAGCCTCCGATCTTCACCCCGCCATTCGGCAGGGCTAGCCTCCAGGCCCGTCGGTCCTGCGGGGAGGCTCCCAGGCGATGTCTTCAGTGGCTGCTCCAGCAGGGCCCGCAGTCGCTCTTCTTCTCCAACCGATGTCTGGGGTGCTGTCAGTGGCTCCCAGGGGGCAGGTCTCCCGACGAGATTCGACCTCTTGACGCCACCGCCACTCCAGGCGTCCAAGACCACGGCAGCTGCAACGTCGCATCCCGTCCGGTGTACAGCAGTTGAATGGCGCCAAACAGCCGCAGCCGGTCTTCCCACCCGGGCCACTCCCGCCCTTTGGTGGAGCGATGGTCGGCTTCTCCACCCATCTTCCCGGGTCCAGTATAAGGGGGCGGTGGTCTCCGGATATACACCGCTTCCCCCAGGGGTGAAGTTGAGATGGCCCCAGTCCGTCCAGAGCAGCCGAAAATGCCTGGGCCTCCTCCTGGCGTTGGAGTACCACAGCCATGTTGTCCAGCTTCTGGTACCACCCCAGATGTTCTGATGACAGCCAAAGATCCGGAATCAAGTCTCCAATTTGTAATCCACAGGCGAGCAAATTTGTAATCCACAGGTGAGCAGCTCAAGTCCTTTTTGGGTTCTCCTGGCGCAGGCCTGCCGCAGAAGGTGTAGTATTAGCGGCAGCGGATCCTGCCGACTACGCCAAATGTGGTAACGGCCAAGGTTGGGGGTGGTCCACTGCTTGACGCGATCAGACGACACAGACACGAGACGGAGGCAAATTTTAGTTGCAACAGGTCCGAGTTTATTGGCCGTCCTCCTGATGACCGTAGCCATACACCGCAGTTCCTTTACAGCTCTCTGTATTCAGGCCCGGGTACCTTCATCTTCCTTCTGTTGTAGTGACGTTCCTCGCGGATCTTTCGCTAAGGCTGTCCTAGACCTATCTACCGCCAGCGCTTCACCTGTCCGAAGTCGTCATCCAATCGGTACCCCCGGGGCCTCGTCTGTCCTGCGGTTCTTTGTGTCAGGGGCCACCCCCCTGACTGTCTTCCTGTCAGTCCCCTGGTCGAGCTCTCCACCATTGTCAGTTCTTTCCACTGAGTCTTCTCCTCCTGAGCTCTTCCCGGGACTAGTCCTCTCTGGAACCCACTCCTGTTCTATTTATCTCCCTCCTTGGGAAATCCCCTCCTGGGTTCCTGTCTCCCCGCCCCCCATGACTAAGCGGTTTCCTAAGCCCTAAGCTGATGTCAAGTCCTGAACTACGCTCCCCCCTGCTGCCATCTTGTGGTCAATTCTAGGTATTGCACTCCCTTTTCCATCTATCCCCAGCTGGTCCCTTCTGTCATTACTACCATCCGTCTCCAGTGCACAAACCATCCCTTCTCCCTCCAGTCAAGTCAGTCCGTCAAGTCACCTTCCCCACAGAGTGACCAAGCTTACAACCTGAGGAACCTTTTACATTGAATGATTACCAGTTTCACCCTATGAGAACCACGGTGGAAGTTGCCCAAATGAGGGATAAGTTTGCCGCTTACTTTGTTTTAGATAATGGACGTGTGGCATGGCAAGATGAAATGATTTAAGCTGCTAAGTTAAATGTATCTGTCATGTTTAAAACATACCTGTAATGTCAAACATTACATACTGTGACGAATCCTGGAGTGGACCTTCTGGGTCGTGACACCAACCCTCCCAGGGCGAGCTGACCTAGTGAAGACCACCCCCTATACAGGGAGTGTCAGGGGCAAGCCCCAGGGGGTGAGGCACCACGACTGCTGGCACCAGGCGGCCGGCTCACAGGAGACACGAGTGGGTGAGTGTGTCTGCATGAGCGTGTAAAGCGTGGACACGGGAACACGTGGTATACAGAGACTTCGTTCGTCCGGGTGTGAGAGAAGCAGGATGCGTGCAAGGAGCACGTCAGAGCACTGAGTCAGGCAGCAGGTGTGCCAGGAGGTGTAACAGAGTACAGGAGCAGGGTGTGTGCCAGAGAGCACAACTGAGCATAAGACAGAGCGCAGGATTGGTACGTGTGCCAGGAGGCACAACAGAGTAAGAGACTGAGTACAGGATCAGAGCATGTGCCAGGAGGCACAACTGAGTATAAGACAGAGCACGGAATCAGAGTGTGTGCCAGGAGGCACAACTGAGTATAAGACAGAGCATGGAATCAGAGTGTGTGCCAGGAGGCGCAACTGAGGATGAGACAGTACAGGGTAAGAGCATGTGCCAGGAGGGACAACCGAGTATGAGACAGAGTACAGGGTCAGAGCATGTGCCAGGAGGCACAACCGAGTACGAGACAGAGCACAGGGTCAGAGCGTGTGCCAGGAGGCACAGCCAAGTACAAAGCAGAGTGCAGATTCAGAGCGTGTGCCAAGAGGCACAACAGAGTGCAAGGCAGGGGACCTGAATACAGCGCACAGCCAGGCAGGGACACGGCAGACCAAGCCAGGAAGCACAACAATAATCAGGCACCTCCCATAGGGGGAGGTCGTCTGATAAAGCACATGACTACTACTGGTTCCGGGTCAGGACCTAGCCAGAAAGCACATGACCACTACAGGTTCCGGGTCAGGTCCTCCATTACCATAGAGAGGACCGAGCCCTATACAGCACTGACAGGAGCGCGCAAGCGCAAACGTGACATGTAGGAGGAGACCCGGGGACGAGAGCTGCGCGTGCGCACCCGACGGGACCCCCGGAGTGACCGCGGCTCCGGAAGAGATGACGTCGGGACTGAGATCCCGCCCCCAGGTGAACACGGCGTGACACATACCTGTTATGTTTAAATGTATCTGTGATGTTACCATGTACATGAAGTGTAATTTACCTTACCCCTAATGTTTGCTGAGTTAAATATAAACTACCTTCCCTCAAAAATAAAGTGTGTTTGTGTCGTACCTTACCTCACAAATAAAGTGTGTTTGTGTCGGCGGCGGCACATAAAGATAAAAAAAACCACAAGATATAGTGCTAACAAAATGCAAATTTTATTTTCAACACTTTTACAACTTTTATTTTAAACACTTTTACAAAAAAAATGGTTAAGGTTGGGGTTATTTGTTTTTTCTTCGTGGTTTACGTGAGGGTGAAATGGGGAGGACCTTGGGGGTGTGGAGCTGTGAGAATTGGGTGGTAGTTGATGAGGAAGGGGTTATAGGGGAAGGGTCTACAGGAGAAGGGGCAACAAATTGAAGGATTGGATCAGGGATGGCAATGGAGACATTGAAGATAGATGACAAAGTGGAATCATGGGAATCGATAGACAAACTGGAAGGAACAGACAGAGACACAAGGGAAGGTAGTGACAAATTGGTAGGTGAGGGTAGAGGTGGTAGGTTCAATCAACCTAACCTAATCCTGGAAGACCGAGCTTATTTGCAGAAACTCGGGTATGCCTGACCTCTCCCCGGCCCTCTGCCACTGACGAGAAGACCCAGCAAAAGTAGAAGCAGAGGGCTGGGAAAAACTGATGGACCGGCTGCCTCTTCCCCACCCTGTGAAGCCTGCAAGGTTGCTCCATCGCTGGTGGATGACTGGGACTGCATCTGTTCAGTGACTGGTAGATGAGGGGCTGCTTCAACCAAGGATGATCCGGGTTGTGTTGTGCTGCATCAGGTTCTGTGTGGAAAAGAGAAAAACATTAGTGCCAAAATCAAGGTTGTGTTGTGCTGCTCCTGGTTCTGTGTGTGGGAAAAAATTAAACATTAGTAAAAAGAAAAAAAAAATTCTATACTTACGTTCACTGGTCAAGTGCAGGCCTCAGAAAGGCAAGGTCCTGGTGGTACTTGTATTTGTAGAACCTTGCAGCAGAACCACTTCTAACCCGAACCTCCTCTCTCATGCCCTTGTTGAAGAAGTCCTTCATTGAGTGCCACTGGATTTTGATTTGCTTCATTGTGAAGGGGAAAAAAATTAGAAAACAATGCACATCCATTCACAGGTTCACTGCTGTTTCCGACCACATTGCAATACTTATCAAAATCTGTTCTTTTCACGCGGCGTGGCACGGTCCCAACCAGGCAGCAGCGATATTACCACTTCTTCCCAGAGCCGTCGAGTCAAGGTGGATTAGTTGTTTGTTGTCTATATCCAGTGTGACTTCTTCCCATTGTGAAACCTATAGATAAAATAGAAAAAAAGAATTTTAAGTAAAACGGAAAAAAAATTGTATTACAACTCTGATGGAAGGAATACTTACAGCCCGTCTTTCTTTCTGAGACACATGAACCCGACGACCCTGGTAAGAATCTTCTCCACTGGACTGCTCCTGCTCTTCTTCACTGCCAGGTACCTGTAAAGAAATTAAATGATTTAACACATGTGCAATATTGCCAGTCAATACATACCAATCAGTAGAGCAAATATGATTACATAATCTTTGTCCGGTTCACCCTGGGAAGAAGTCTGTTCTTCACTTGAGAAATATAGAAACTTGGCACACACAGTATATATGATTTCCAGTGAAAAAGTGATTTTTAATATACAGTACATACAGTATAGACGTTTCGGTCACATTGACCTTCATCACAGTACTATGTATTGTACTGCTGTCATTTGCATAAGGCTCAAAAGAGGGAGAGCCAAAAGGTAAGTGGTCCCCCCGGGAGTAGGGACAAAAGGCAAAGCTTTGCAGAGTCGGTCCGGTCAGTATGCAGCATGTAGGGCAATGACACGGCATCCACCGCGGGCTCCTCACGAGATTTCGCCGACGCCATTTTGGATCCCGACGTCGTCCACGCCAGCGACATGTTCTTGCAGCGACGCCATCTTGAGTATCGCAGGATTTCACTATACTCAAGATGGCGTCGCCGCAAGAACATGTCGCCGGCGTGGACAACATCTGGATCCAGGATGGCGCCGGTGGAAGAAGATGTTGGGGATTGTGGAGCAGCGGCGATGACGCAATGTGTATGAGAGACGGAGTGAGAGAAAGGGTCGTATGTGGAGTGAAAGAGTGAGTGGACGTGAGTGGAGATGGTGGAAGGTGAGAGGAGTGTGTGTTGAGGAGGAGTGGTGTGTTGAGGGTTAACATGGCAAGAGGAGTGCTGTGACGTCACCAGTTACAACTGGACGGAAGTTTTTACAACCTGGAAGCTGCTTAGCGCATTTATTTTTATAGATCATACAATGATTTCCTGAATTTTTTTTTAATATTCTGTCTGTCACAGTGGAAGTGTACCTATGATTAAAATTACAGATCTCTCCATTCTTTGTAGGTGGGAAAACTTGCAAAGTCAGCAGTATATCAAATTACCAATGTGTGTGGTAATGTCATCAAGTATCAACTTATGTAATTGAGATGGCTTTCTTACATGGCCATATCTGCAATATCTGCTCATTTGAGCCTTCTATTTGAAAAAAAAATATTTGTGTTGTAAACTAAACTACACTATACTATAACATATTAAAGTGTTCTAAATTGTATATATGTTGGAGATAAAGGCAATTAAATAGGCAATATAAATTCAACTTTTAACAAAAAGCATATCTAATTGTAAAAACCATGAATTTGCAGAAATGTAATAATGCATTTGAATATATTTGTATGCATTAGTAAAGAACAGATGGGTGTCTGTGCAGTGTGTTGTTATTCAGTTTTAATCATTTCTTCTTCTAGTGGCTATGGTTCAGATTTTTTGTCATGATGTACCGTTAGAAATGACACAACAGGTTGCGTAGGGAAGCAATAACCCATGACTGAACGGCATTTTACTGGCATACAAGAGCTCTGGTATTGTTGAATCCATCTGCTGATGTTTGTTATTCGTTCCAAAAGCACTGTTCGTTCACCAGTAGCTATACAGTAAATTCTGTTTAATGGGTCTTACAGATGGGATACATATTATACATGTAATAAAGTGCAAAATGCACTTTTATTCCTATTAATATAGTGCATCTTCATTTATCCAGTTGTGCATAGCTTTTATTGAAAAATGAACTGTCCGAGAGTAACAATTGTGGTTCTGGAAGTCTCTGTTTTGGTGCTATATTTATAGGAAGAGAGACATTCCACCACACTCTGTCTGCACCCATCCCCCCTCATACATGCCCCCATCTTCACCACTTGCTTCTCATACTGTGTACTCAATTTTCTCCCACTCCCCATATTGTGTCCACACACATCCCTTTCTTGCTACCCAAACTGTGTCCTCAAATCTTTTGCATTCCCGTTACAATAAATCTTCGATGTCTTCAGCTTCACAAAAGCATTTTCACCAATAATGTTTGCGCCTCTGTGACGCAAGCGAGTGATTGCCAGCAGCAAGATCACATGACCTGATCATGCTGCTGATGTTGCCCTGACCTAGTGGTTAGGGCTTCAATTGTGCTCGCGTCTGACAGCCAGCTCAGAAAACATCCGATTCCCAGTCCAGGGGTTGGCAAAATGCAGTCGCTGTAGAAACATTTCGGACCGCCGCATCAGGGGGCCCAACTTTGATCTTCTGTCGGATACACCCGATGAATATGTTCCACCTTGCCCCCCTAGATATGCCTTTTTTCTGGAGACATACACTCTGTAAATCGTTAAATAGATGATTCCCTTTACAGAAATGCCATACATATGGACGCTAAATACGTTTTAGGAAAACTGTGAGACTCAGAAGTGAGAGGGTCATTTAGATTTGGGAGCACTGATTTCAATAGATGTCATCTTGATGGTGGAAGCTATTGTCGCGTATCTAAACCCTTGGAGCTATCCATAATGTGAAATCTATTATTTTTCTATTCATAGAGACAGACTCGAGTGGCCACCTGTTTTTTGTGGAATGAGTTGACATTTTCATTTTAGCATTTTGAGGTACATAACATTTGCTTTTAAGGCTAGCTTCACATTTATCCTATTCTCTATACTAAACACTGTTGTCATGGTTTTCTGTATAAATCCCCAAAAATAAGATTCCAGAGAAACCCCCATGGTACCATTCACTGTAATGGGGGAAGATGAAATCACTTTTGTCTCCATTTGACCTCTCTTCCAGCAATGTCCTGTCTTTTTCGGCATGCACACAACTATGGTTGACCACACTTTTGTATGCCAAAAAAGACACCTCAAAAGGCAAATGCTGCTAAAACACCAGCCAAAGTCTAATGTTACCCCATCTGCCTCAGTATAGTGAATATTATAGTGAATATCTTTGTCGTGGGTTTCCCCCTGCATTTTTTAGGGATTTAGATGGAAACCCAAGAGGTAAATATGAAATTACAGTATATGGATTTTTGGGAGGCAAAATGATCGAATAAATAGCACTTCAAGAATAGTTTTTTTTTTTACTCCAGTCATGCAATATACAGTTGAGAAAATAGGTAGTTGATACACTGCCGATTTTGCAAGTTTTCCCACCTACAACGAATATAGAGGTCAGTAATTTTTATCATAGGTACACTTCAAATGTGAGAGACAGAATCTATAAATAAAAAACAGAAAATCACATTGTATGATTTTTAAATAATTACATTGCATTTTATTGCATGAAATAAGTATTTGATCACCTACCAACCAGGGAGAATTCTGGCTCTCACAGATCTGTTAGTTTTTCATTAAGAAGCCTTCCTACTGTGCACTTCATAACTGTATTAATTGCACCTGTTGGAACTCCTTCCCTGTTTAAAAGACACCTGTCCACACACTCAATCAATCACACTCCAACCTCTCCACTATGGTCAAGACCAAAGAGCTTTCTGAGGATCCAGGGACAAAATTGTTGACCTGCAAAAGGATGGGATGGGCTACAGGACAATAGGCAAGTAGCTTCGTGAAAAAGCAACAACTGTTGGCACAATTATTTGAAAATGGAAGTACCTAACACAAGATTTCTGTCAATCTTCCTCGTTCTGAGGCTACATGCAAGATCTCGCCCAGTGGTGTAAGGATGAGAAAGGTCAGGAATCAGTCCTGAACTACACGAGAAGACCTGGTCAATGACCCGAAGAGAGCTGGGACCACATTCTCAAACATTATTTGTAAGTAACTGTGATGATAGTCACTACTCACGGACAAGCTAGGAGGTAGGGTAATCCACAAGGTTCAAGATCAAAAGCCAGGAGGATACATTTTGATATAGACAGAGGGGTGATACAAAAGAATAGTCAGGTCACATTGCAGGAGTCAAAATACTAGGAAGATAGCAGATCAAGTAAAGGGTCGAGGCAAACGGATGATCAGGGCATGGTCCGGTCCTAGGTCAGGCAGCAGTAAATCAGAGCACTGAGCACAGTGAAACCAGGCAAATATACAGCAGTGAGAAAGAAGCTACAACTGGCACTAGTCCAAGGCAGAGAGCTTACTAAATAGCCAGGTAATTGTCCGAACAGGAGACACCTGGAGGAAGCTCAGAAAACACCCTAAGGCTGGTTTCAGACTAGCGTTGAGGAGGGCTGCAAAAGGCAGCCTACATCCTCCATTCTTCCTCCGTGTGGGAATTTCCCACGCAGCAATGGCATAAAGTGAGACTAGGGACTTTTTTTTTTAAGTGGCGGAGGAATACAGTGCGGAAGGATACCTACCTTCCGTCATTGGATTCCTGCAGCCCGTAGAGAGCGGCAGCATCAGCTGATGCTGCAGTTCTCTACCCAAGATCGTCGTGGGACACACTCGTGGAATGCTTCGGATCATGGGTGAGTATTTTTGTGGTTTGTTATGTTAATATTTATTCCGTAAAAGACAATGGCTTCGGGGAACAATGTGACAAGTATTGGTAAGTATGTTACTCTATGTTATATGTACTGTATGTCTATGTATGTATTGTATGAATGTATTGTATGTAGCATGTATGTAGCATGTAGTATGTAGTATGTATGTAGCATGCATGTAGTATGTATGTAGCATGTAGTATGTATGTAGCATGCATGTAGTATGTATGTATCATGCATGTAGTATGTATGTAGCATGCATGTAGTATGTATGTAGCATGCATGTAGTATGTATGTAGCATGCATGTAGTATGTATGTAGCATGCATGTAGTATGTATGTAGCATGCATGTAGTATGTATGTAGCATGCATGTAGCATGCATGTAGTATATATGTAGCATGTATGTAGTATGCATGTAGTATATATGTAGTATGTATGTTACATGTAGTATATATGTAGTATGCATGTTGCATGCATGTAGTATATATGTAGTATGTATGTTGCATGCATGTAGTATATATGTAGTATGTATGCTGCATGCATGTAGTATATATGTAGTATGTATGTTGCATGCATGTAGTATATATGTAGTATGTATGTTGCATGCATGTAGTATATATGTAGTATGTATGTTGCATGCATGTAGTATATATGTAGTATGAATGTAGCATGTATGTAGCATGCATGTAGTATGCATGTAGTATATATGTAGTATGTATGTTACATGTAGTATATATGTAGTATGCATGTTGTATGTATGTAGCATGTATGTAGCACGTAATTTTTTTTTTTTTTTTTTTTTTACATTCAACACATTAGCCGGATGATGGGACTACTACTGTCCCATCATTGGCTAATGTGTCAATCACTGTCATGGTAGCAGGCATCGCCCGATGGGACTTGTAGTCCCATCGGACGATGCCTGCACAGACCCCCGAAGCCTGCACAGCCCCCCGGCAGGCCGGCACAGCCCCCCGGAGCCTGCACAGACCACCGGCAGGCTGGCACAGCCCCCCGGCAGGCCGGCACAGCCCACCGGAGACTGCACAGACCACCGGCAGGCCGGCACAGCCCCCCGGCAGGCCGGCACAGACTACCGGAGCCTGCACAGACCCCCAGGCAGGCCGGCACAGCCCCCCGAAAGGCCCGTACAGACCCCAGAGAGGCTGTACAAGGCAAAAATAGGGTTTTTCTTATTCCGATACCGGAAGTCCCATAGACTTGAATGGGACTTCCGGTATCGGAATCGGCGATACCGATACTTTTTTTTTTTTTTTAAGATCGGCCGATCCATTCCGATCCGATACTTTGAAGTATCGGACGGTATCGCTCAACTCTAGTTAAAACCGTTTGTATTATACTATCACACCATGTGTCTTAATCTGTCACGTGAACCCGTCCTGTGTGACGCGACCAGCAGGCCGGTAACAAGACGCGACACGTGATATTGTCCTGTGTGACATGGCTTGCAGGCCGGTAACTAAAACAACAAGACAAGGGGTAGGGAAACAGTTACAACGGTGGGCCCTGCAATAGGGACAGGGGACGTGGAGACCTTCTGCACTCCCGAGTCAGTGTCCCTAACGCTCCTAACGATCCCTATGCCGGTTCCACACCGGGCGCCGATCACGAACCTGTCGCCCTAGCACACCCTACACCTATCCCTTGCTAGGGAGCTGGGTGGCACAGGCACTGGCCCCACCGCTGCACTAATACACTAAGGAAAAACACAAACAGGGAAACACCACTTAGCTTTACTCTGTTGCACTTGCTCCTGGCAACAGAGTCCACCACCAGCATGCAGCTCTCCTCCTGAATCGCTGCCTCCAAGCTCTGTTAGAGCTAAGGAAATCCCCTATGACTCCTTTCACACCAGGCTCTGTCAGTGCTGTGAGGAACGCTCTCCAGCTCCTTCCTCCACCAAGGATGGTTGAAATGAACACTATCACCAACACTGATTGCAACACCTGTGACTCTTTTATAGCAGAGCCAGCAATCACACCTGCATTCTAATCATGTGCACTTAACTAAAAAACCAGAGTGCAATGACGCTCACCACCTCCGGGGGCAAACTTAGAACAAACAACACCACAGTGCAATAATCCTAATGGCCACCGAGGGCAAAAACCAAACCTTTAAGCACAGCTTAGGAAAAAAAAAAGGTTACCTGTGCTTTATATCAGTCCTTATCCAACATGGATCATGATATAATCCTTATACAATATTATAGCCTTGCATATTTTAAACAAAGCTTATAGCGTATGAAATCCTTGTAATAAACTGTACCCCCAGATTAAACTTAAATCTGATTGTTGTGTCTGACAGGCAATGTAGGTTAGGGTAATGCATGTTAAATTATAGATCTGCTAAAGACACGGTCAAATTGAATGACAACTGTGCCGATCATCCCTGATCTGAACCTCTCCAGTATTCACTGTGGGGATCGTCAGCACTACAGCTCCGTCGCTAAGCCGGGTATGCTGTAGGAGATAGAGCAGCTGAATGAGTAAAAACACAGCCACCCAATTAACATGTACTCCGAGGGAGAGAATCACGCTGATCTAGCACGCCGACTCCCTAGGGAGACTTGCCGTGTCTTATAGATTGGGGATCACGTGGGGATTGAATTGACATGCTAACTCCTAAGAGTCAGTACCCACATCTCAATCAGAGACCAAGCGGGGATAGAAGTAGCGTAGTGTGATTAGGTAAGGTGTGCCAGCTTTACTCTAAGATAATTTCAACTCAGGATTTTGTCCCTGATGCGTGTTCCAGTGGGGTAAAAGGCTTCCCTAGCCATATGTTACCATAACCACTATCGAGAACAGCAATACATGGTGTCTACAGGATTAAATATGGAGCCCTCTCCCTCTATTAAATTTTTAGATCAAGCTTTCATGGTTCACATTGATATCTAAGGGGTTAAACAGCCAACATAGGTAGGGGTACTAAAACTGCACACTGCGGACTCATTCCTGGCCACTTCAGAAATCTCCAGCGCTTTGTTTCCACCCATTTCTGGGAGGTTCTTGAAGTATGCTTGGGGTCATTGTCCTGCTGGAAGACCTTTGACTTAGGACCCAAACTCTATGTCACTGACACTGAACATTTCACTACGACCCAAACTCCTTTGTTAATCTTCAGATTTCTTGAGTCAAGAGGCAGGAAAATGACCCCAAAACATCTCTGAACCTCCACCATATTCGACTCTAGGTACTGTGTCTTTCTTTTTAAGCCTCATTTTGTTTTCAGTAAACATTAGAATTATGTTCTTTACCAAAAAGCTCTATTTTGGTTTCATCTATAAACAAGATGCTTTCATAGAAGGATTTTGGCTTACTCACATACTTTTTGGCAAACTGCAGTCTACCTTTTTCATGTCTCTGTGTCAGCAGTGGGGTCTTCCTAGGTTTCCTGCCATAGCTTTTCATTTCATTCAATTGTCGATAGATAGCTGTCCGCAATGACACTGATGCACCCTGAGCCTGCAGAACAGCATGAATTTCTTTTTAACTTGATTGGGGCTGCTTATCCACCATTCGGACTATCCTGAGTTGCAACCTTTTATCAATTTTTCTCTGCTGTCCATATCCAGGGAGATTATCTACAGTGCAATGGGTTACAAAAGTCTTGAGTATGCTTTGAATCATGTACAAAGAAACATCAAGCTCTCTGGAGATGGACTTGTAACCTTGAGATTGTTGATATTTTTCATCAGTTTTGATTCTCAAGTCCTCAGACAGTTCTCTTCTCCTCTTTTTATTCTCAGTACTCAGTGTGGTACACACACAGACACTCAATGCAAAGATTGTGTCATCTTCTCCCCTTTTTATCTGGTTTCAGGAGTGATTTTCATATTGCCCACATCTGTGACTTGTCACAAGTGGTTTTCAACGAACATCACATGCTTGAAACAAAGTTGTTTATGCACAATTTTGGAAAGGTGCCAACAATTACAGTATGTCGGGTCCATTTTTGTAGTTTTGTGTGAGATTTTATCCAATTTGCCTTTTTTTCTGTTTTGTGTTGTTCCGATACACACAAATGAAGTAAACATGTGCATAACATAACATGTGCAATTGCACAAATTTTCTAGGAGAAAGACTTCATTTTCTTGAACAATTTCAAGGGTGCCAACACTTTGGGCTAGGACTGTCTGTGGCTTACATGATTTGTGATTGTGATGTCACTATGAAATATCATCTTTGTAAATGAAAAAGCAATAAAAACGAGACTTAGCCATGGGATTAAATTGTATAGTGCATGGAATGTCATATAAACTGGAAAATAGGACACTCTATTGCTCCTAGTAATAACATACTGTATATTGTGGCATGCATGAAATAAAAAGAAAATTACTATTTTTTCAAGCTGTGCCATTAAAAGCATGATGCCATTGGCAGTCGCGGTTGTAGCAGCAGGCTGACTATGAGTCACAGTGCATGTTCATCCCTTAATTTCTGTTATTGTTCAGAATAAAGATAATGGCCGCTATAACAGCAGCTGCTCCAATAATAAGCCAAGGTTTCTTTCTATGATACATGTGAAGATCTATGAAAAGAACTATTAGGAGCCGATTAAAATAAAATTATATGATTAATGCTATGCACTTACATGGAAATAGGAAGAAGAGGAGGTGTGCATTTGTAAGCAGGTGACCGGATGCAACGCGCAGACAATCACAAAGCGGAAGTTACCAATGAAACTATTAATTTCCCAGATGTGACAGGAAATTGCAGTAACTATAGCATCAGTAATAATGCAAAACAGGGTAATTACAGCATGAAATATACAATATGAAATATACAATGAATCCTCAGGTTCACTTAACTGTTATAACCCTCTCTTATTATATGTTCTCAAAACTTCTGACAGGGGTGATAATCCTGGTACCATAAATGTCACTGTACTATCTCTTCTTCTAGTAAAGGCCCTGGCGGAGTCCTCTGGTTATTCCTGTTAGGCCCCCAAGTCCTCCTGACAAAGTCTAATAAGGCTTGCTGGACCACCTTCACTTCAACTGGTCCCTGCCCTGTCAGTTGTACTAGCCCAAACCAACCCCTGTACTGTATGTTCTCTTTCACTATGGCAGGAGTCTACCCCTGAGCGGAGTCTCCTTGACCTAAGGAAGATGTCTCTAATACTTGGTGAGATGAGGTCTGGGCCTTGATTCTTGACTGGTGTAGTCGGGACTTCAGGTCTTGACCATCGCAGGTCTCATTTTCGGGCCTTGACTGGTGTAATCTGGGCTTCCGGTTTTGCTTGGCGTGGTTCAAATTTTGGTTGTTGACCGGCATTGTCTGGATTCTGGGACTTGTCTTGCACTGCCTATGTTCTGCTTCCAGGCGTGCCACAACCCTCTGCCTCTGGCGTTCTGTCATGATCTGTCACCTTGGCTTCAGCATCTCCCTTGACACATGCCCTGTCCACTCCTTAACTTGTCGCAAAATCTTCAGTTTTTACAAATAAAATTATGGGAAGATGCCAAAAAAGATGATTAAGGAAAAACATTGCCAAAGTTTTCCTGAAGAGTGTCTTAGAAATCTCGGCAGATACACTAAAATATGCTGTGTGCATATAGCATAACATTACAGCAATGACATTATAAATAGTGATGTGCGAACCCTTTGATGTTCGGGTCCGGCTGAACAGTTAAAAAAAAGTTTGGTTCAGCTACCAAAACAGTATCCGAACCCGTACCCATTTCAGATGAATGGGGGCCCAAACATCCATTGTTTACCACGCTGTTATCTGCATGACAGCATCCCCAGCTCATCACCGTTCCGCCACCAAATTTTACAGTAGGTGCAAGACACTGTGGCTTGCACACCTCTCCAAGTCTCTGTCTAACCATTCAACGACCAGTTGTTGGGGAAAGCTAAAAATTAGACTCATCAGAGAAGATTACCTTACTCCAGTCCTCTATGGTCTAATACTTATGGTCTTTGGCAAACTTCAGCCTGGCTCTCGTTTGCTTCTCATTGATAAAATGCTTTTTTCTAGCTTTACATGACTTGAGCCCTGCCTTTAGGAGCCTGTTACGAGCTGTTCTTGCCATGCACTTCACCCCAGCTGCCATTTTCCATTCCTTTTGTAGGTCACTTAATGTCATCCTGCAGTTGCTGAGTGACATTTGAATAAGATGACGTTCATCCCGGTCAGTGGAGAGTTGTTTTTGCCCTCTGCTGGGCTGTAGCTTTGTTGTCCCCAATGTCTGCTGCTCAACCTTGTTGTAATGAACTGTCGTCTTAGAAATTTTAAGGATGGAGGTTACATGACGCTCACTGTATCCCTCTGCTAGTAAAGCCAGAGTTGAGCACTTCTTTTCCTCACTCAAGACTTTTCTTTTAAACTCCTTAAGCATGGTTAAAAGTCATTTTTTCATTCCTATTACTTTTGGAATAATACTAGCACTTGTTTTGCCATCCAGCTTGTCCTATTGTAAGAGGATTGTGAACACCACAGCAGAGTTTCTTTTATACTTTCCTTCGTTAAATAAGATTTGGTTCAGGTGATCACCTAATCAGAAGCACATTAAGTAGAATGAGGTGTCCTCTGGTTGGAATTCAACTGACACTGGAATGGAATGGCTGTCAGACATGTAGAGAAGCTGATTTTTATAAAACTGTGCAGTGGTCTCTTAATTTTTGCCAAAGGTGTATATAGTATGTGATCCCCCACATCTCCCTATACACAGTAAATAGCACTACATCTCCTTATATAAAGTATGATCTCCCTAGAGCTTCCTATGAGCAATATGATGTCCCTATAGCTCCCTATATATAGAATGATGTCTCCCACAGATCACTATGAACAGTATAATGACCTCACAGCTTCCTATATACAGTGTGATGGCTCCCACAACTCTCTATACACAGTATAATGGCTCCCACAGTATAATGTCACCACAGCTTCCTACATACAATATGATATCCCCACAGCTTCCTATGAACAGTATGATGTCCCTATAGCTCCCTATACACAGTATGATGCCCCCACAAATCCCTATGAACAGTATAATGACCCCACAGCTTCCTATATATAGTATGATGTCCTCATAGCTCCCCATTTATAGAGTATTTGGCTACCATAGCTCTCTCTGCACAGATATGAATATCCCTGAGGAAGGTGCCAGGAAGGGCGCCGAAACGCGTAGGAGGAAATAAAGGAGTACACTGCTACAACATCTTGCATCCCAGGTGATTTGTGAATCTCGGCAGCGCGGACAGTAACACACCCTGCTTCCCACAACTTTCTGAAGGTTTTTCCACGTGCGAGTGGTTGGTGGAGGTCCTGCAGCAGCTGATTCTGGGATATGTTCTCAAGCCAGTTGTGGGTTACACAACTGGAATAGGTGAGTGGAACTGTATTATACCACTCATACTTCTATTGTCACTAGTGATAGGGCACTATTGCGCCTCTTGTTCCCCCCACCATTTCTTTTGAGGCTTGGTCACAGCTGGAAGTCTCAGTCTAGACTGAACAGGTCAAAGATGCAATAAAGGAAAGAAGAGGACCTGATGTTTTGGTCAGAGCTGCTCAGTTCTCAGGGCCTCTTCTTTCTGCCATCATAGTTCGGACATGTTCACTTTACGGCCAGGACCCCAGGCATGAGGTTAATCTGCAGGTCAATAACGTTCTGACACCATGCGGCCACCACACTGAAAGCTCCGCATTCCAGGAGGAAATTAACTTTATTCCCTCTGTCAGCTTCGCTCTTTCAGCCATGGGGTGCTGCCAGCAAAGTTTCAGTCACCGCTCTGTGCATAGAAATCTGCGGCTGTAACCGCAACTCAGCACTGACTGACAGCTGGCTCTAATAAAAAAAACAACTATGCACATTTGGTATCACGGTAATCATACTGACCTGGCAGTCAAACTGTCATTTTTGCCATATGATGAACACTTTAAAAACAACCCAACAAACAATTGTGAAATTGCATTTTTTTTCCCCAATTTATACGCCACTGGATTTTTTTTCCTGCTCTCCAGTACCAGTACATCACATGAGAAAAAATAATTTGTGTCATTCAAAAGTGTAACTCATCCTGCAAAAAAAAACAAAAAACAAGCCCTAATATGGCTTCTTAAAAAAGAATTAAAAAAGGACTTAAAAAAGAAACCGCAAAAACATAAAATCTCCTGGTCATGAAGTGGTTATTGAGCCGAGTGTCACCTTATGGTGATCCAGTTCTCTTGCATGAGAGAATCATATCACAGGTGCGGAGAAGACAGAGAGCTAAATTTCTCCATCTTCTCCAAGTTCTGTATCCGAGAATGTCAGACTGCACTTGGATGCCATCCGAATGAATCCAATGTTTCACATGCACCCATAGACTTGTATGGGTGCACGTGATCTGACCATCGAATGCAGCCGCAGCATGCTGTGATTGCCTTCTCATGCCGAATCGTCATGAGAAAAAAATTGCTGATTTGTACTACCCCATAGTATGACATAAGGCCAAGTGCTATCTGATAAAGCATCACATAGCACTCGGACATGTTATACACATGTGAGCAAATCCTAACAATGTAACCTACCAACAAGCACAAACTCTATAAATTTCATTTCATACATATATCTAAGAAGTATCATAATTATACATATATCTGTTTTAGAATAATTTAGAGAAAGAGGATCCATCGAATATTCAGAAAGAAATGCAAACATTTGTGCTTAGTTTTTTAAATCACTGGAAGACAAAACCTTTTTGTAGGCACCAGTGTGTTTTTCTGAACCTTACTCAGCAGAGCGTTTATGATTGATGAAACTTTATGTTTTCCTTCACTTCCTTTTATTTGTGCTTTTGTGACATTTTTAAGATGTAATTAACATGATATAATTCAATGGTTCAGACAAAGCCATCCAATTAATGTGCTGGCACAATATTTTTCTAAATGCATTCATGGTTATGTAAAAATGAAATAACTCATTATATATATATATATATATATATATATATCTGCCTTTAGAATTCAGCCGTTCATCTCAGGTGTATAACGTCACAGTTCTCATTTCGGCACTGGCTGTTTATATGGATGAGCAGCTGGTAAGTCTGGCACTTCACAGTAAGTGCTACAAAGTAACAAATATCAGTTGTCTAAGTTCAGAACCTTTATTTTATGCTCCTCAAACTGCGCAGTTGACTTCACCAGAGAGGCACCCCTTAGTTTTTGGGGAGGCAAGGCGGGAGGGGCAGATTTAAAAAAAAGCTGCACAGTCCTTTCTCTGGCATCAGCAACATAATTGACTCATTTTGTACTTAATGTAATATTACAATGGGTTTTAAAAAAATAAAGCATAAAAAAACATTCTTAATTTGAGCATGGACTTCTACTACTTTTAGTGACACCCAGGCATTACATTTTTCTCTTTTGGTGAGACCTCAGTAGAAAAAAAGTACAGCAGAATTAAGACTAAAGGAGACCTTGCAGCAGAATGATTGTCTGCCTCTAGCGCCTCTCTCATCCTCCTCCCTCCCTTCTCCGTAGAGTCTTATGAGCACAAACTGTCATCTGCTATCCAAGTAATAGGAAAACCTGTATTCACTGAAGAGCTTACCCATTAATTGAAAGTGAGAGATCAGTCCAGAAAGTGAAAGAAGCAGATTCTGCTAATAAAATATAAAACAAAGTTTCTGAATTTCATGTGTATTATTGATTAATGAAATAAATATTAAATGGGTTGTTCACCATTCATTCCTCTTGTTTGGCACTGTTCCAACGGTGTCAGCACTTGCTCTCCCGGGGCTTATGTGAGGTTGCCATGTCACGTGAGCCCTGTGCCCAATCAGCACAGGAATCACTGACTCCGCCTTCAGACAAATCAAGCAGGAAGAGGAAGTCAGAGCAGCCACAGTCCTGACTTACTGTTGTTGCTCAATTTGTCTGAAACTGGGTCAGTGAAGCCGCCGCTGATTGGGCACAGGGCTCACGTGACATGGCAACCTCATGTGAGCCATGGTAGTGCGAGTGTAAAGTGTCCGATAGCGGTAGTGATGACCGAGCTGCTGTCCTATCACACTCTGGCACTTCACAGGAAAATTGTGTGGGTCCTGGATGGATGTTGGTGCTGTGTGGGCCTTGCACAAATGTAGGTCGCCTTTAGCCAATGTTATTGGCTGGTCAGGACCACAACTTCCATAGATCAATGAAGGAGACTTCCATGCCAACATGAGATCTTTACCGGACTTAATAAGTGTTATGTACAAGGAATGGCGAGTGCACAGTCTTAAGCACGTTTCATTCACAGCAAGAAGCCTTTTCACAGACATCATTTCCTTCCACTGTAGCCTACTCCAAGACTGGTACAGCACACTTTCGCCCTACTTCGTCACAGCCTAGCTTGTCACCACAGGACAGTTCAAAGAGTTTCTCTACATGTGCTCAACAGCTCCAAGTCCAATCACTGGATCCACTACTCAGGACCCCCGCAAGTCCTGTTTAGGTCCGTACCTTCGGCATTTAACAAGCTCAGGGTTTCTCGTGACATGTCATCCTTCCCGAGGACCCCTTTAAGGTGGAAGGCCACTCTTTCTTTGTCAGTTCCCGTCTCCTTCTAGCTGTGGATCACCCTTTCACAGCGCTGCACACTCCTTGCTCTCCAACTTCTCACTCTATTCAGGAAGTAATCTGCCTTCCTTGCCACGAGCCCCTCCTACTGTGGGCTATTACCAAACATAAACTGTATCATAACTCTCCCTGTCTCTGCCAGCTACCTGTAGCTGGGTAGACTACAGCTTCATACTATCAATGTAAAACATCTCTGTTCATTAAACCTATTACACTTATAATGCTTATCCTATATGAACACACCCTGTACTGTACATTGCTTACATTACTACATACATTACATAGGCAAACATCTTACACTTCACATGACACAATATGTACACAAGATGAAAGACATTATTCAGATTACACATCCCATTATACACAGCACAGATGTCCTCAAGGGGGAGCAGGGCAATATGTCCATCTCCTTACATGAGTCCCATCACCACTGAATTAGAAGGGGCTGTCCTAGCAGTGGCTGACTTGCATAGGTCAGTGATTCCACTATTACCTCGCGCTGCACTTTATACCAGTTTTCAGCATCTTATTGTGTCACCTACTTTTACGGACAATCTGTTAGTCTGAAGAATGTCTACAACAGACCGAAATGTCGTATTTTTTTCTGTGGATTGCAATTAAGATAATTTTCTCGCATTATATTTGAGTGCCACATTCTTCATATATTGGATTAGGGATTGGACCCCTGCTTGTGCACTTTCACATTCAGGAGTGCCTGTTCTACTTTACAACCCCTTTAACCCCTTAATGTCCAATGTCGGACCCAGTCCGTCATTGGACTTCTCCCCTGCTTTGATGAGGGCTCCGGCGCTGACCCCTTATCAAATCCGGGACATGTCAGCTGTTTTCAACAGCTGACATGTGCCCGCAATAGGCGCAGGTGGAATCGCGATCCACCTGCACCTATTAACACGTTAAATGCCGCTGTCAAACGCTGACAATGGCATTTAACTGGCGCTTCCGGCCGCCGGGCCGGAAATGAGGTCATCGCTGACCCCCGTCACTTGATCGGGGGTCAGTGATGCGTTGGCATAACAACCAGAGGTCTCTTGGAGACCTCTATGATTGTTGATGCCGCTTTGCTATGAGCGCCACCCGGTGGTCGGAGCTCATAGCTATGCAGTAATTCTGCTACATATAGGTGATCTGCTCATCGCCTATATGTAGCAGAGCTGATCAAGTATGGCATGCTTCTAGCCTCCCATGGAGGCTATTGAAGCATGACAAAATTAAAAAAAAAAGTATTTTAAAAAATATGAAAAAAATATAAAAGTTCAAATCACCCCCCTTTCGCCCTATTCAAAATAAAACAATAAAAAAAAAATTACACATATTTGGTATCGCCGCATTCAGAATCGCCCGATCAATAAAAAAAAGCATTAAAAGCAATGTCATGGTCACGTGAGACTGGACACACCGCCTCCTGCAGGGCGAATTTATATGACACGCGTGACCCTGGATACACCGCCTCCAGCAGGGCGAATTTAAGTAATAGAACGTGCAGCCGGATACGCCGCCTCCAGCAGGCAAATTTCAGTAGTACACGTATGTCTGGATACACCGCCTCCAGCAGGGCAAATTTCAGAATAAAGGGGAAACCAGGAAAACAATTACATTGGTGGCCCTGCGATAGGGAACGGGGACATGGAGACCTCGTGCACTCCCCTGAGTCAGTGTCTCTACACTCCTAATGATCCCTAGGCCGGTTCCGCACAGGGCGCCGATCAGGATACCTGAAATCCCTAGCTCTCCCTGAATCAATCCCTTACTAGTGAAGTGGACGGTGAAGAAACTAATCCCACCACTGCACTAAAACACACATTGAGGAAAGTGACAAACAGGGAAACACCACTTAGCTTTGCTCTGTTGGTAATGCTCCAAGCAACAGAGTCCGACACCTGAGTGCATCTTTTCCTCCAACCGGATCCAACACCTGAGTGCAGCTTTCCAGCAACAGAGTCCAGCATCCGAGTGCAGCTTTCCAGCAACAGAGTCCAGCATCTGAGTGCAGCATTCCAGCAACAGAGTCCAGCATCTGAGTGCAGCTTTCCAGCCACAGAGTTGAGCATCTGAGTGCAGCTTTCACCATAGCTGCCACTCCACCAAGCTTTGCAAGAACTCCTCGCTGACACCATAGCTGCCACTTCACCAAGCTTTGCAAGAACTCCTCGCTGACACCATAGCTGCCACTCCAGGATTCTGACTGGGCTGCCCGGAACTCTCTCTAGCTCCTTCCTTCACCAAGGATGATTGGAAAAGACCAATATCACCAACAGTGAGTGAGAACACCTGACACACCTTTATAGTTAGGAGCCAGAGTCTCACACCTGTTAGAGATTCCTGTGCAATAACGCTCACCACCACTGGGGGCAAACTAGAACAAAAGACACCACTGTGCAATAACCCCAATGACTACTGGGGGGCAAAACCAACTCTAAGCAACCAGCTCAAAGGAAAAAATGGTTACATATTCAAAACCTGTCATATCCAACCTGGATTATGACACCCGATCGCTAAATGGTGTAGCGAGAAAAAAAATCAAAACCCCAGAATTACGGGTTTTTTTTATCTCTGTGACAATGCATTAAAATGCAATAACGGGCGATCAAAAGAACGTGTCTGCATAAATGTGGTATCATTAAAAATGTCAGCTCAGCACGCAAAAAATAAGCCGTCACCCGACCCCAGATCACGAAAAATGGAGACGCTACGGGTCTCGGAAAATGGTGTTGTTTTTTTTGTTTTTTTTTGCAAACTTTGGATTTTTTTTTCACCACTTAGATAAAAAGAACCTAGACATGTTTGGTGTCTATGAACTTGTAATGACTTGGTGAATCATAGTGGCAGGTCAGTTTTAGCATTTAGTGAATCTAGCAAAAAAGCCAAGCAAAAAAGTGGGATTGCACTTTTTTTGCTATTTCACTGCACTTGGAATTTTTTTCCTGTTTTGTAGTACACGACATGGTAAAATCAATGGTGTTGCTCAAAAGTACAACTCGTCCCGCAAAAAATAAGCCATCACATGGCCATATTGACGGAAAAATAAAAAAGTTATGGCTCTGGGAAGAAAGGGAGCGAAAAACAAAACCGCAAAAACGAAAATAACCCCGATCATTAAGGGGTTAAAAAGACAATTACTATTTAATAAGCTCTGATTTAGACCTGTGTTTTTTATGTATACAGACAGCAATGTCTTGATGCAGATGCAACTAGTTTACATAGTTGTGCTGATGTACAAAGTGATGTCATGTTCCACAGACAATAAACACCCTGATGTCATAACAAAGGGTTAAAGTGCAGTGATATATCAGTATGGCATTATGCCAGCAGAGTACAAAATTATAATAATGTCCACAGAGATGTTACAGCATAGAAATAATAAATTAAAGAGAGTAGTCACCTGATTTTTGCTACACCATCTGAGAACAAGATAATGCAGGGGCAGAGACCTTGATTCAGGCAATGTATCACTTACTGTGCTGCTTGCTGTACTTTTGATAAAATCACTGTTTTATTAGCTGCAGATGTAGCAATAATTTGAATATTGAGCTCTTTATAACCCTGCCCACAGCACTAATTGGCAACTTTCTGCCTATGCATAGTGTGCACAGAAAGCTACCAATCAGTGGTGGGCAGCGGTTATACAGAGCCCATAAATATGCTTGACTAGCTGGCAGCAGGATTACTAGTCCTCTAGTGAAAGTGATAATCGCCTGCTGATAAAATCAAAACTACACTAAGCAGCTCAGTAAGTGACACATCACCGGAATCAGAGTCTCTATCTCTACATTATGCTTCTCTGATTTGGTGGCAAAAAATCTAGTGACAGATTTCTTTCAACGTAATAATACAAGCAAATTCACAAAGGGACGTTGGGCACTAACACTGAGGAGCAACTGCAACTTCTCCTCACTGTATAATTAAAGCCATGCTTTTTGGATTTCACTTGTGATGCGGGTATAGAAACATAACACGATACTCAAAGCTAATTTGCATGTGTTTCCCTTTTTTACACTTTAAAATAGCATAAATAATAATAATAAGAGGAACATAATGGTTGTAGCTATCCTGTGCAGTAAAAAATGAATCAGTAAAAAGACGAAAAGTTTGTGGAAGTGATGAGAATTGTATATACAAAGCAAGAAAAATGCGATCATAAAACTGTCCCTGTGCTGCATCATAAATAATTGCCTGGGCTCTGTTCACAATATCCCACAGGGACAGTTTGTTTGACAAGATTTTATTATGTATGCTTTTAAGCGGTGTATAAATTAACTAAGACCTTGGTTATGTTTGGCCATTAATATTTAGATTCGAAGACACAAAACAGACCCTTATAAATCCTCAGAAAGGTACAGCCTGGAGTGCAGTCTTCCGCTTGGACGTGAAGTTGAACTGGTCCTGACTCACTAGGTTTTACTATTCTTCAGGATTACTCAGAGTGGAAAGATTGTTGGCAGGTTATAATAATATCATTATTTAATATCCTTGACACAACCGGTGGTCAAAATGGAAAAATTATTGCAAATATATATTTTTATTAAAAAGCAAACTGTTCAAACTTAGCACTAGAAAAGAGACATGGGAAATCAAACGTGGGCATGTTAAGCAAAGTGTAACAGTTACTCGTATCTAGTGGAACAGAAATTTTGAATAGTTTAAAACCCTGAGGGCAGGTATAGACAATCACATATTCAGTGCAAGCGCGATCCAACAAAACCTCGCATCGCTCTCAGGCCAATGTTATTTTATGGAGCCGTACACATGTCTGACTTTTTTTCTGTGACCATGCTGGTCCAAGGGAGGAACCGCTGCATACCAGAGTTTGATCCGATATTCGGATTGCACTCACCCATGCAAGTCAATGAGTCCGTGCACTGGGATGACATGGGAGTGCAATCTGACCTGCACGGCTTGACGGAATGACGCAATTTTATTCTCCACATCCGAGAATATCACATCACACTGTGCTCACTCTCTGGTTAATCACTACAGAGTTTGATCACAGTGTAGTTAGTATAATCGATCCGATTCTCTCAGATAAGAGAATACACGGTCGTCTGCACTAGACATGAGCGAACCTTTCAAGATTTGATTTGGTTCGGATTCGCCATACAGACCTCCGTTTTACTGAACTGTTCCCCAAACGGTTCGACAAATGTGCTCAAATGCCATAGGATTCAATGAGAGGAAATAACAAACACATAGATAACACCTTAAGGGGTGACAAAAAGCTTCCCAAACAGCTAAAATTAGGGGCAGACACCAGGAAAAGTGACATCAACGGACCAACAGTAGAAATTTGCATATGGCACAACAGCAGTCAGCCATCGGCCATGCATGAGGTATCAGAATTTACAGCTTGGAATTGAAGTTTTAATAAGAACCTGGTGGCTACGGAAGTGGTATAAGGGTATGTGCGCATGATCAGGAATGGCTCAGTATTTGCTCAGGATTTGACGCAGGTGAAATCTGCACCAATTCTGCATCTGAGATCACTGGCAGGCCACCTGAATATTGATGCGTTTTTTCCGCATGCGTTTTAATGCGTTTTTCCGCACACGTTTTTTATGCGTTTTTTCTTTGCATGCGTTTTTTGTCACTTTAAATGAAGCCAATTGAAAGTTGGCTTCTGGGAAGGAAAAAAAAGTGATTTCCAATTTGCAGATATATTGGGGTATGTTCCCACAGTCAGTAAATGCTGCGGGTTAGACGCTGCGTACATCCGCAGCATCCATCCTACAGCATCCAGCTGTTAAAGCATAGTGGATGGGATTTCAAGAAATCCCATGCCCACTATGCGTGCACCAATACCCGCAGCTCACTCACAGAGACGGACATGTGGTGCGTCTTTCCCGATCGGAGCATGTCAATTTATGTAGCTACGTAAATTACCCATTCACTATCATTAGATGCAGTAAAATCACATTATCTTACTAGTCACATGCGTATTAAGTGCAGGAACATAGCTTACTACTCAAGTGTACTAATATAAATAATGGTGAATCTTGTGACACAGCCGGAAGTACATGACACAAAAAGTGGAGGAAAGCACAGGGAGAGGTCCCCTCCTTTTTAATAAATAAATAATAATTTTTAAAAAAATGGCGTGGGGTCTCCCTATATCTGCTAACCAGCCACAGTAAAGCAAACTACTGGGACTGGTATTTCAGTCTGGTAAGGATCCACTATTCATGAACCTTACCAGCCTGATAATACCAGGCCGCAGCAGTCTGCTTACCTTGGATGGTTAGCAAAAATAGTGGGATCCCCTCCAAAAAAAAATAGCGTGGGGTCCCCCTATTTTTGTGAACCAGCCAAGGAAAAAGCAGACAGCTGCGGGCTGGTGTTTTCAGGCTGGCGAGGACCTTGGATTTTGGCCCTCACCAGCCTAAAATATAGCCTAAAAAACACTTGCTCTGTAGCGGTGACGTGAGGATATAGTTTTGTGGTTGATGTCAGCTGTTTTATGTGGGGTTGATGTCACTTTTGTATTGTCCAGTGACATCAAGCCCTGGCTTAGTAATGGAGAGATGTCTATAAGACACCTACAGTGGGGAAAAAAAGTATTTAGTCAGCCACCAATTGTGCAAGTTCTCCCACTTAAAAAGATGAGAGAGGCCTGTAATTGACATCATAGGTAGACCACAACTATGAGAGTCAAAATGAGAAAACAAATCCAGAAAATCACTTTGTCTGATTTGGCAACATTTATTTTGAAAATTATGGTGGAAAATATATCAACCTAGAACTTAGCACTCAACTTTGGGTGATCCGAAAAAAACTTTAATGCAGTCCAATGTATAACCAGATGTTTCAGTGACACAAAAGACCTTTATCAGTGTTGCCGACTGCTTATTTTCAAAAGGACAAAGGAGTATAGGACTCTTTGTGTAGGTTACCGCCGATTTTGCCCAGTTTAGATCAGGTCTTCCCCAGACAATGGTTTTAGCAGATGGCGGGTAAGGTTGTGTGGAACATCATGCAGCTCTAATGCGGTATCCACCGCTGAGATGCTGGCCGTGTCCCAGATGCGATGGCTCCTTCCTCCTCTGCCTTGTTGTTCCACTGAGCCTCTGCTGTCAGGTGGGAAAGCCATTAGTAGTTTTTCAATCCTTCTCCTGTGATAGAAGTAATGATGGTATGTTGTCCTTGTAGAGGGGATCCAGCAGGGTGGCCATCCAGTAATCTGCACTGGTAATGGGTCGCCCTCCCAGGGCTGTGGGGTACTCGGTACCGGGCCGGTGTCAGCGGGATGTGTCACAGCAGCAGTGACCCGGTCCGTGGCCCTGGGCGCCCAAGTAATGGGGAATGTAGTTAATGGAATAGTTTGTGACGCCACCTGTGGTGTTCGGCAAGGGAGATGTTAAGCCGACGCTGCAGACAGCTCCGCTGGGACAGATGGTATGGTGCAGCAGTGATGGTATAGCCCTCCACAGGCAAGGCTAGTGTCTCAGGGCAGTGTAGAGACGGTTGGCACGGTGATGTAGCAGGGCCGTAAGGGTAGGAAGCAGAAAAGACACAGCGGGGTGCAATTTCTGTACCTTTACTTGATAACTGCAGTCCAGGGTCCTGATTACAGATGGCAACGGAGCAGGCTAGCCTGGAAGCAACTCAGGGATTCTCTCTCACAGACGGGCTGTGCAATCTCCTTCCTAGCACCTTGTGGTGTGAAGCACTCCAGTACTTAGTTACTCTAGAGTTCCTCCTGTCAGATGTTCCCAAGAACCTCACTTGCACGGCAGACAGCTGTAGCCTCTCTCGGGGACTCCTCTCTAGTCCTGGCTCTCTATCCAAACTGCTGTTGTGCCTCAAGTCTTAGATGGGAGTAGGGCATTTACAGCATCCTACTCCTCTGGTATCTGCTGTAGGACCTTTAGTATCCGTACAGCCGTGGAGACCAGGCTCCAGTTCGTGCGCTCTCAGCTGAGGGAGCTCTCCTTCCTAGCTCAACCTCCAGCTTCTTTCCACAAATCTGCACACTTCACCCTCCGCAGACTATCTGACCACTCCTTCCTCTTGGCCCTCAGAGGGCACCCCTCCCCTCCTTCCTGGTTCAGAGTTCCCTCTGCTGGCCTGGAGTGGAACTGTGTTGCATGTATGTATTGACTGCGAGAGAGACCCTTCATTGCCTCCAAGCCTGGCATTACCCTCCCCTGGAGGAAGGCAAAGCCACTGTGGTGACCATACTCCTGGGGGGTGCCACAGTAACAATATGGGCATCTCAGAAGTCATTGTGTGCAGAGGCAATGACAAGTTGTCCTTGGTGGAAAGTATATCTGTCTCCCCCCAGCCATCCTACAGTGAGTCCCAAGAGATAATCTGAGTGCTACCCTGATGTGAACATGGTTGTTACTCTTCCCCATTCTCCTCCTCATTATCATCATCCTCCCAAAATATCCCTGGCTGTTCTGTTGGGTACCTGGTCAATGTTGAGACAGTAACCCACCCTCTAAGGCATTTGTGGATTTCATGCCTATTAACGGTGTGAATTGAGTCAGCTCCTCTTACTGCTCTTCCTCCTGTCCCACCACCTCTTCTATCATGGTCTGAATTGTTTTTTTACAGCAGGCATATAAGTTGTATAATAACTCTGATGATGGCATCATCAGCGTTGTCCACATTGTTGCAATATTAAACACATTGTTCAAATTTTCTAAGCAGCACAACAAGTTCATCACATGTGCCAGGCAAGGGATGTGCATCAAACAAGCTAGGCTCCGAGCTGCTTCTAGATTTCTCAATATTTCCTATGCAAATTGCCTCTTCAGAGAGGAAGAGGACTTGAACTCTATAGCGCCACCTGTTGGTAGTAGCAATCCTAAAAGGCACAATCAACCCTAGCCTCTCACGTAGCCAAATCAGTTCTCAGACTTTGCACTGACAAGGGCCAAAAGCCCAAAACACCGTGTCTGCAAATTGAGATTCTGATTTGGCTTTTATCCTAAATCATATTACAAGACTCGTTAAAGGGTTGATTGTGACTTGTAGGATCGCTACTACCAACACGTGGAGCTATAGAGTTCAAGTCCTCTTCCATTCTGAAGAGGCAATTTGCATATTATTTTCCCAGAGGAGCTTCACTCACTGTCCCAGCCTCCTCTACATTTACCCAGAGGGCAGGTAGGGAGATGTAATGTCTCTAGCCGTACTTACTGGTCCATGTATCGGTGGTTATGTGGACATTGCCACTGATGGTGTTGCAAAGTACACACCTGATTTGGCCCACAACATGTTTGTGCAGGGCAGGGATGACCCAGCCAGTAAAAATAGTGGCCGCTGGGAATAATGTACTGTGGGACTGCCACCGACATCAGTTTTTTTAAATTGTCCCTTTCCACCAGACAGAATTGCAGCATTTCAAAGTAAAGTAATTAGGAAATGCATCAGTCAGGACCATGGCTTGTGGGTGGCTAGGGTGGTATATCCTGTTTCTATCTAGGATATGGGGGATGGAAAGTTGATCATTTCCTTGGGATGGTGTGGAGCTTGTCGGTGACACTGATGGTAGTGATGATGCTGTCACATCCTCTTTTTGCAGGGAGACAGGTGGTTCTGTTCATCTTGAGAGGAAGGAAAAGGCTGAGTCTGCAGCAGAAGAGGAAGCAGGAGGATGCTCAGATCTGTCATGCTTTTAAGGTGTGTACTCCATTGAACCTCGTGCTGGGAATTCAGATGTCTCATCATACAGGTGGTGCTCAAGTTCAGAACAGTTATGCCTTGCTTCAGGGTCTGATGGCACCGAGTGTAAACCACCCATCTGCAACACATTCCCTGAAGAAATGTAATGCCAAAAAACTCTTTTGAGCTGTCTTTGATGTGCTAATTAAAGCAACAAGGTGGGCAGTAGCAGATGACTTATTGGTTAGGGGCCGCCTGCTGTGCTTTTGCACCCTGCTCCCTCTTTTGCTGCACTGCAGAGTCTGCAGTTGGCAACTGGGTTTCATCATCATCTGACGTGCTGTGGTGGTCCCCTGATCACTACCCCTTCCACGTACTCATTCTCCAACTTAACAAGTGACTGGACATCAGTGCACTCAATCTCTTCCACTTCTGGGGCAGGGCTAGATGGATGGGCCTTAGAACTACAGCGGAGTCATCAAAAAGCAGAAGAGATTGCTGCATGACTTGGCGCTCATACTGCTTGGCTGATTTGCAAAGGGTTCAGTTGGAAGCCGGATAACCATGGTGCATACGTGCAAACTGTGCACTTTCTGCAGTTGACCGGGTGGAAGATAATGCGAAGGACTAGATGCCACTCTCAGCCATCCAATCTAACACCTTTTCAACATCTTGTGGTCATACCATTCGTGCAGCGGTTTTAGGACCTACAAAAGGACGCATAACGTCCTGTGGCCTGCGTTCACCAGAGGAAGGTGTTGCATTTGGGCAAATAGCAGGGACAGAACAACCACATCCTCTCCCTGCATTAGCTACACCACCATCAGCAGATACACCAGCTCCACCAAGTCCACGTTCCCTATTGGATACTTTCCTCATTTTTCAAAGTATTTTTTCTAAAAATCACTCGGAAAGAGATGACAGAAGAGCAGATTCATTTCATTACAACAGTACTAGAAAACACACAGTGCCTCTGAAAAAATCTTGTGCCTAGAAATGATAACAGGACGATTGATGCCAATTATTTACTTCCCAAACTACTAAAAACACACACTATTCCAGAAATTTTTTTTTATCATATCTAGAAATGGCAACTAGACAGCTGATGCCAAATATTTATTTCCCAGACTACTAAAAAACCTACACCATTCCAGAAAAATATTTTTTGATGCCTAGAAATAGCAACGAGAGGGTTGATGCCAATTATTTATTTTTCAGAGTACTAGAAAACACACTGCTGCTTAAAGGACAGTACTCCCACAGATATGGGTGTAGCGTACACACAGCGGCTTTTAGCACATTAGTGGCATAGCGTTTGTTTTGCAAAGTGCACAATCACAATCTGTCCCTCACTCCAGCTGAATACTATCCCCACATTAATGACAGCATAAAGGCGACGGCACTCATGATCCAGCCTTTATACAGGTTGGGTCACGTGCTGGTCGGCCAATGACAGCCATGCCAGTACTGGTCAATGAGAACAAGAAACAGAACATAAAGTAAAAAGCCAATTTTCGAGGTTCAGTAATTGACAAAATTCATGGCCAAAATTAATCTGTTTGCTAACTGATAGGGATGAGCGAACTAAAACAGGAAAGTACGGACCCTGAACTTTTCCTACTTTAGTTCGCTCATCCCTATCAGTTAGCAAATAGATTAATTTTGGCCATGAATTTTGTTTGCGTACTCCTAAAACAGAAGAGTTAATGTATTCCCTAAATGGACACATGAACAAAGCCTCTGGTGTTAGGTCATATATAAATTAATACTGTATATACATATACAGCTCTGGCAAAAATTAATAGACTACTTCCAAATGTTCAGTTTGTCTGATTTTTCTCTTCATAGGTGTATTTTTGAGTAAAATGTAAATTGTTCTTTTAGTCTACAAACTTCTGACAAAATGTCTCTGATTTTCAAGCAATAATTTTTTTTCCTGAAAAGAAGAAATGGTGAAAATTAAAAAAAAATAAATTGTGCTTTCAGACCTCAAATAATGCAAAGAAAACAAGTTCATAATCATTTAGAAACAACAATACTAATGTTTTAACTCAGGAAGAGTTCAGAAATCAATATTTTGTGTAATAACCATGATTTTTAATCACAGCTGTCAAGCGTCTTGGCATGCTTTCCACCAGTCTTTCACACTACTTCTGGCACAAAAATTTAAGCAGTTCTTCTTTTTTGATGGCTTGTGACTATCCATCTTCCTCTTGATTACATTCCAGAGGTTTTCAATGGGGTACAGGTCTGGAAAATGGGCTGCCCATGACAGGGTTTTGATGTGGTGGTCTTTTAATTTTTTTCAGACCTGTATATATGAAGCGGGGTTTATATCTTAATGAATAGGAAAATTGCCGATCTTGATGAATCAGGTGCCCATCTTTTAAAAAATATAGTACTGTATCACTAACACTTAATTACAGCTTTAGCAATTGAGCGTGTAAATCAATTACATTTCATACAAGTGGAGAAATACAGCATGTACTTGTCATGAAGAAAAATATTTAAAAGGAAGATGCTGAGGATTTGAAAATGCAGACAATACTAGACTGTGGGAGAATTTAACATCTTGCTCATTAATCTTTCAAAAGAACAGGTGGTTGGCCTTCCTGCCAGTGCTGCAGAAAGAAGTACACTATTTTATTAGCATTAGTCAGTAGATATGTGTTATTGGAGTCTGAACCAAAATTGAAATGTTAATGCTCAATAATATGCATAAAATTGTTTAATTCATGGGCAAAATAATGATTAACTACTTGAACAAGGTGACTAAGCACAACCACAAATTATGGCATACAATTTATTTAACATGTTTATGCCGTCTTTGTAATGTTTTACGCTATGTCTCACAATGTCTTCACCATTAATGAAACAGTGCCAAGCTGAATGTGATGGTTCCCAAGGGTGAACCCACTGGACCGTGGCAAGCGAACCTCCCCTGGGCGAGCGGACCAGGTGGACCACCCCCTATACAGGGAGCGTTAGGGACAGGCCCAGGGGAAACTACTCACCACGGCAGCTGGTACCCGAGGACGGAGGGGCACAACAGGAGATGCAGCGGGCAGGCAGAAGAATGAGCTGGACCGGAACCGGCAGGACTGGAAGCCAGGAACGGAGGCTGAAGGATACAGGCAGGCAAGGCAGGAACGGCAAGACACGGGTCAGACGCAGGCACAGGCTGGACACGGACACGAGATGGCGGGCACTGGGAGGAACACAAGGACCAGGTTAAACAGGGTGCACGAGGAAAGGGAAGGAGCAGCAGGAAATGGCAGGCAGGCTGGGGCCAGAGTCACAGTAAGAGACAAGTGACGATCAGGCGGTGATCTGGAGGAAGAGGCTGCCTCTTATAGAGTCAGGAGTTCCGGGTCAGGTCAGCAGGGTCAGGAAGGCGGAGAGAAGGCCTGGCTTGGCCTGTACTGGGATCTGGAGTGCAAGGCGCGCATGCGCCCCGGGCAGAACGCCGGGACAGAGTGCGGGGCAGAGGACAGGAGTGCAGGAGAGCGCGCGCCCGCCGCGGGAGCGCGCCGGAGGCGGCGGGCGCTCCCGGAGGCCACGGGCGACGCGGGATCCGACAGAGAGGCGGCAGCAGGAGCCGGCGGAGAATCTGGGGGGCTTGAATGTTCTCCCGGGGTTCCCAGGATCTCTCCTCATGGCCAAAACCTTTCCAGTCAATTAAAAAGAAAGTTTTACCTCTAGATCGTTTCATAGCAAGAATTTCCTTAACCTCAAAGACATCCTGTGCGGACACGGGCGCGGGAGTGCTGCCAGTAGAAGCATGAAACTGGTTGAGTATGACCGGTTTTAAGAGGGAAACGTGAAATGAGTTAGGAATCCGCAGTGAAGCGGGGAGTTTTAGCTTGTAGGCAACGTCATTGATACGGGCTAGAACCTCAAAGGGACCGATGTAGCCGGGACCTAGTTTGTAGGAAGGAATTTTGAGACGAACAAATTTTGAGGATAGCCAAACTTTATCCCCAGGGTGGTACAGAGGAGAATCCAGGCGTTTCTTATCGGCGTGCCTCTTGAACCCGTCTCGTGCTCGCTTAAGTGCGGTTTTGGTCTCCTGCCAGACCCTGGAGAACTCCTCGGTCAGAAGATCGGCCGCCGGCACACCCGAGGTCGGGAGTACCGGCAGAGGTATACCAGGATGTTGACCGTAGACCGTAAAGAAAGGCGACTTGGCGGAGGATTCACTGGTATGGTTGTTGTAAGCGAATTCGGCCCAAGGGAGCAAGCTGGACCAATTGTTCTGATGGGCGTTGGAAAAATGTCGGAGGTATGCTACGAGGATCTGGTTCGTGCGTTCCGCTTGACCGTTGGACTGAGGGTGATAAGCGGAGGAAAAGTCCAACGTTACTTCCATCAGCTTGCATAGAGCCCTCCAGAAACGCGAGGTAAACTGAACCCCTCTGTCCGAGACAATGTGCTTGGGGAAGCCATGAATCCGGAAGACATGAGATATAAAAATTCTCGCCAGGTCAGGAGCGGAAGGTAGACCGGGCAGAGGGATGAAGTGGGCCATCTTGGAGAAGCGGTCCACGACCACCAGAATGACCGTGTGACCTGAGGAACGAGGTAGATCCGTAATAAAATCCATCGCGATATGCTGCCACGGAGCCGAGGGAACCGGAAGTGAATGCAGAAAACCGGAGGGTGGCTGACGTGGGACCTTGTTCTTGGCACACGATGGGCAGGAGAGGATGAAACTTCGGACATCTTGAGACAAAGAAGGCCACCAATAAAAACGAGAGATGAGGGAGAGTGTTTTCTTGAGGCCGGCATGACCCGCTAACTTGGTAGCATGACCCCAATGTAGAACTCGCCCCCTGTCATCATCTTGGACAAAAGTCTTGCTGGGGGGCAAGGAAGTCAGGTTAACAGGCGCGACTGCGATGAGCTTGCTTGGCTCCACAATGTGTGAAGGCTCCTCCTCGTTGTCGGTGACCAAAAAGGATCGAGACAGGGCATCCGCTTTGAGATTCTTATCACCCGGACGGAAATGGAGCTCAAAATCGAACCGGTTAAAGAATAATGACCATCGGGCCTGCCGGGGATTAAGCCTTTGTGCTGATTGAATGTAGGCTAGATTCTTGTGGTCGGTGTAGATCTGGAGTGGGTGTACCGCTCCCTCCAGAAGATACCGCCACTCTTCCAAGGCTAGCTTAATGGCAAGCAGCTCTCTGTCCCCGATGGTATAGTTTCTCTCCGCAGGGGAGAATGTCTTGGAGAAGAAGCCGCAGGACACCAAGCGACCGGAAGGAGATCTCTGGGAGAGAACCGCACCGGCTCCGGTGGCAGAAGCGTCTACCTCTAGGGTGAATGGTTTGTTCGCCTCTGGACGATGTAGCACCGGGGCTGTGGCAAAGGCTTGCCTCAAGGTTCGGAAGGCGTTCTCGGCCTCAGGAGGCCAGTGGTGAGGATCGGCTCCCTTTCGGATCAAAGCAGAGATGGGAGCGGTCAGAGAGGAAAAGTGCGGAATAAACTGCCGGTAATAGTTGGCGAATCCCAGGAACCGTTGGATTGCCTTAATTCCCTGAGGACGAGGCCAGTTGAGTACTGCAGACACTTTTCCCTGATCCATGCGCAAACCAGAATCGGAAATGATGTAACCCAAGAACGGCAGAGACGACTGTTCGAAGGCGCATTTCTCCAGCTTGGCGTAGAGACGATGTGTTCTCAAACGAAGTAAAACTTGACGCACGTCTTTTCGGTGTGTGGACAAATCTGGAGAGAACACCAGAATGTCGTCCAAGTAAACCACCACGCAGGAGTAAAGAAGATCCCGGAAAATGTCGTTGACAAATTCTTGGAACACCGCGGGAGCATTGCATAGGCCGAAGGGCATAACGAGGTATTCATAATGGCCGTCACGAGTGTTGAAGGCGGTCTTCCATTCATCACCGGAGCGGATCCGGACCAGATTGTAGGCTCCTCGAAGATCTAATTTAGTGAAGATCCGTGCACCCCGTAGACGGTCAAATAGCTCCGGAATGAGGGGCAGAGGATATTTGTTCTTGATGGTGATATCATTGAGCCCTCTATAATCAATACAGGGACGCAGGGACCCGTCCTTCTTCTTGACAAAAAAGAACCCAGCGCCTGCAGGTGAGGAAGACTTACGAATAAAGCCTTTGGCCAAGTTTTCCTGAACGTATTCGGACATGGCCTGGGTTTCGGAGGGAGACAGCGGGTAGATCCGACCACGAGGCGGCGTAGAACCGGGGAGCAGATCGATGGGACAGTCATATGGACGATGCGGGGGCGGGGTCTCTGCTTCCTTCTTGTCGAAGACATCCAGAAAGGCCCAGTAAGCGGAGGGTAATTCGGTTGACATCGACGTTGGACGTGGAAATTTCGGCGGCTGTACAGGGAGTAAACACTTATCTTGACAAAGTTGACCCCATCGCAGAACGTCACCAGAGCGCCAATCCAGGATAGGCTCATGGGTCCTTAACCAGGGGAGTCCCAGAAGGATGGCATGGGACAAAGAAGGCAGCACGTAGAATACTATCTTCTCCCGGTGTAAGGCTCCGACCTGAAGCTCCACCTCTTCGGTAACCTGAGTAACGGACTCCCGCAGTGGTTGACCGTCGACCGAAGCAATCTGCCGAGGGGTCTCCAGGGATCTTACAGGAATTCCAAGTCTCTTAACCGCCTCAAGTTGAATGAAGTTACCGGCCGCCCCAGAATCTATATAGGCCCATTCAGAAAAACATTTAGAATCCAGGTGCAAAAGGACAGATAGGGTCAAGGGTAGAGAGGAGTCAAAATTACCTAGGAAGACCTCTCTTACCTGTACTAGGTGGAGGCGTTTCCCGGGCGAGTGGGGCAGGCACGAAGAAAGTGGGACGCACTCCCACAGTAGAAACAGAGCCCCTGTTTGACCCTCTCTCTCCGACGCTCCTCCACCGGTTTGAGGCGATCCACTTGCATGGGTTCCGGTAGCGGGAGCGTGGAAGCTGGAGTTGAGCGGACTCGAGGTGGACTCCAAGCGACCGGAGGAGCGCGAAGGGGTCTCCTGTCCCTAGCGAGCTCTCGGGAACGTTCTTGAAAGCGGAGGTCGATGCGGGTGGCCAAAGAGATTAAATCCTCCAAGGAGGTGGGGGTATCCCGACCCGCCAACTCGTCCTTGATCCGCCCTGAAAGACCCCGCCAAAAGGCTCCCACCAAGGCCTCATTGTTCCAACCCAACTCTGAGGACAGGGTGCGAAACCGAATGGCGTACTGACCTACTGAGAGCGTGCCCTGATGAAGATTGAACAGTGCCTCGGTAGCGGAGGCAAGGCGACCGGGTTCATCAAACACCTTACGAAAGGTGTCTAGAAAAAAGGAGAGTTGGGTGACCACGGGATCGTCTCTCTCCCAGAGGGGGTTAATCCAAGCTAGAGCCTCTCCTTCTAAGTGGGACACGATGAAGGCCACCTTGGCACGGTCAGTGGGGTACTGTTGTGGCAGCAACTCAAAATGTAGCTGGCATTGATTTAAAAACCCTCTACACATCTTGGGGTCACCACTGTATCGCGGGGTTTAGCCAGTCGAGGGGAAGGGAGCGGAACCGCAGGCTGTGCCGGGGCTGCGGCCACGGTCTGGAGGGCCAGCAAGCGGTTTTCCACCGAGGCCATGTAGTTCAGGATATGAGCCTGAGTGTCGCGCTGCTGGCCAAGCTCCTGCTGGAGGCCGGCGATCTGGGTGGCACTCCCTGGATCCGAGGCCTGTAGTGACGAGAGACGAGACTCCATGGACTTGAGGAACGACATGATCCTCGCTTGATTTTCCCACAGGAACAGAAGTTCCTTTTGGGTCGGGGTAGAAGTACCAGCGGGGTCCATGGCCTGATCGTTCTGTGATGGTTCCCAAGGGTGAACCCACTGGACCGTGGCAAGCGAACCTCCCCTGGGCGAGCGGACCAGGTGGACCACCCCCTATACAGGGAGCGTTAGGGACAGGCCCAGGGGAAACTACTCACCACGGCAGCTGGTACCCGAGGAAGGAGGGGCACAACAGGAGATGCAGCGGGCAGGCAGAAGAATGAGCTGGACCGGAACCGGCAGGACTGGAAGCCAGGAACGGAGGCTGAAGGATACAGGAAAGCAAGGCAGGAACGGCAAGACATGGGTCAGACGCAGGCACAGGCTGGACACGGACACGAGATGGCGGGCACTGGGAGGAACACAAGGACCAGGTTAAACAGGGTGCACGAGGAAAGGGAAGGAGCAGCAGGAAATGGCAGGCAGGCTGGGGCCAGAGTCACAGTAAGAGACAAGTGACGATCAGGCGGTGATCTGGAGGAAGAGGCTGCCTCTTATAGAGACAGGAGTTCCGGGTCAGGTCAGCAGGGTCAGGAAGGCGGAGAGAAGGCCTGGCTTGGCCTGTACTGGGATCTGGAGCGCAAGGCGCGCATGCGCCCCGGGCAGAACGCTGGGACAGAGCGCGGGGTAGAGGACAGGAGTGCAGGCGAGCGCACGCCCGCCGCGGGAGCACGCCAGAGGCGGCGGGCGCTCCCGGAGGCCACGGGCGACGCGGGATCCGACAGAGAGGCGGCAGCAGGAGCCGAGCACGAGGCGGGGGCGGTGAGCGTGGAGCCGGCGGAGACGGTAAGCGTGACACTGAAGTTGACATTGTGCCCATTTTCCTTCATGTATCTGATATGGAATTATCAGATCATTTTAATGGAAACATATCTCACTAGGGTTGAGGGCCACAAAAGCTAAACCTTGTTTTGAAGGACCAAAGATCAATCTTTCAGCAAGTAAAGAATTCACAAACACCAGTTCAAGGGCATCTCATAGAAAACAGATTGTTGATCTTTTTCGCAAACTGTATAAAACGTAGCAACTTATACATACACATAGGATAGATAAGTAGAAAAGCAAATACAGTGAAAACTATTGACTCGTAAAGATTCCTTATTAGCTGCACTCATTAGTTTTGTCTAACCAATTGCTTACATTTTAGCACATTTTTCGTTGTATTTCTATATTTAAATAACTCCTGTCAGAACGTTTTAAAGAGGACCTGTCAAATTTGTCATAAAATATATAATTTTTCTTACCTGAATAATGTTCTCCTGAATCTAGCATTATTTGTTTTTGCTCCTGCCACTCTCCATTCCGGAGATAACACCCTACCTTTCTGGATATTAAACTAGTCATGAATTCACATGCAAAATTGCTGTAAGTGAATTCTAGGCATGTTCATATAATTTGAGTCCGAAACATATGCACTATTCATATATGGTATATTTTTTTATTTCAGCTCCAAATTTAATCATAATTCCAATAATTGAGCAATATTGTAAATCCAGTTTAGAATGTTCATTCATAAATAAAGCTGGCATATTTTAACTTAAAGGTAGTTTCCACTGCTTTTTACCGATTGTCTACAGAACTAACGCTTGAAAAAGAACTCTTTCATAATACATTTATCTAATTATCTTGCCCCCTTTCCAAAGTGTAGAGCAGAAGGTCATGTGGTCAAACTTTTGACTTTTGCCCTGGCTTCTTGTGGCATTCTGATGGTCTATCCTTAGAACCTTTAGCTTTGAGCTTCCATGAGTAGCGGATGACTTTAACAATCATATGAGGCAGTAATTGAATTTTTAAAAAATGGTCCTTTTCCAGCTTTAGTTCAGAGGTCCAATGTGAAACAGTAGTGGACAACCTGTTTAAAATTAAAGTTCACTGACATAACACTTGTGACAGAAAAAACGAGCCATGTAGCATGATTATAGAGATTATTCGGTGGGATTCCTTTAAAAAATTGTATTGCACCATTTCCGCTTCTACAAAATTACTCTGTAACATTTGTCAGCTGAGCCAAAATTTACAATAAAGTGTATTTTTACAAGATGTGAATATCACCCAGCTCATTGACTAGCAATACATTATATCAAATTGAATTTATACAAGTACATACTTGAAAACCATGATAGTTAATCATCATTTTAAACTTTTATATTAAAATTCTTTCTGGTTAGTTGCCAGTTTAATTTTTTTTTTCAACAGCCTTAGGTTCGATCTTGAGCCATGGCGACTTGATGAATGATCTGTAGGAACATCAATCTTGTGCAAGCCTAGATAGGTCCACCAGGGTCTTCTCTGCTGGTTCCTTATTAGCATCAAGCCATCTGGTTGCTATCTTGCTTGCTTTGTTTGTTTTTCTTGCCATCCATGGTATTCATAACATCCTTTTCCAGCACCACATTTCGAAGGCGTTGATTATTCTTCTGTATTGTTTCTTTTTTGTCCAGGTTTTGCATTCCATATGTTACCACAGAAAATGCCAAAATATTTACAAGCTGTGTCTTCATTACCAGTGAAATGTTCTTGTATTTGAAGATCTTGTCCAGTGACTTTATTGTTGATTTGCCCATAGCTATTCTTCTATTGACTTTGGTGTCATCTCTGCATCTTGAGTCAACTCATAATAGATACGAGTAGGTTGAAATACGCTACAACTTACAGTTCATCACCATCTATCTCAAATGTGTCCCGGTTGTACCCCGCACAAGTCAATATCTTTGTCTTCTTCTTGTTGAGTAGCAGTCCCATGTTCAAGCTTTTCATCTTGACACTCCATAAGTCCTTAATTCCATCTTTGCTTGTTGCTATCAATGTTGTATTGTCTGCATATTTAAATAGAATTGTACATTCCTCTTATATATTGTTCACTAAAGATTACAAAAACTATATATACAGTATCTTGGTCAGCTATGATCCAAAAGTGTTATTGAATAATTATAAAAAATATCAATAAACAATTTCTTCCTTCAATATAAATACATATTATAGCAAATATATGTTCCAAAAGTATGTACAGTAGTATTGTGTTTAATACACAATCTTAAGAAAAGCCACACTGATTAATTTCTTAGACATGATTATATCTACTGCAATTCTAAATCCAGACTCTGTAATCCCAATCCAACTGTGTATACAACTATGCTCCTCTCCTTTAATCCCAAAACGAAGAGTCAACCGAATTTATTTACACCTAATTCTTAAATATTAATTTAAATCTTTATTCTTTTCATAGAGTTTACTCTATCTATTTTTCTACCTATATAATAAATAAACATATTTCCACATATATTATGTACAGTGGGGAAAATAAATATTTGATACATTGCCGATTTTGCAAGCTCTCCCACCTAAAAAGAATGGTAAGGTCTGTAATTTGTAGGTACACTTCAATTGTGAGAAACAGAATCTGAAAAAAAAACCAGAAAATCAGATTGTATAATTTTTAAATAATTATATTACATTTTATTGCATGAATTAAGTATTTGAACACCTACCAACCAGCAAGAATTGTGGCTCTCATAGAATTCTTCCTACTTTGCACTCACTACCTGTATTAATTGCACCTGTTTGAATTCATTACCTGCATAAAAGATCCCTGTCCACACACTCAATCATTCAAACAGCACCCTCTCCACAATTGCCAAGACCACTTAGCTGTCTAAGAACACCAGGGACAAAATTGTAGACCTGCTCAAGGCTGGATTGGGGTACAGGACAGTAGGCACGCAGCTTGGTGAGAAGGCAACAACTGTTGGCATAATAGAAAATGGACAAAACAGAAGAAGACTGTCAATCTTCCTCAGTCTGGTGCTCTATGCAACATCTCACCTCATGGGGTAAGGATGATTCTGAGAAAGGTAAGGAATCGGCTCATAACTACAAGGGAGCACATGGTCAATGACCAGAAGAATGCTGAGACCACAGTCTCAAACAATACCATTAGAAACACACTTCCACTACACCGTCATGGATTAAAATCCTGCAGGGCACGCAAGGACCCCCTGCTCACGCCAGCACATGTCCAGGCCAGTTTGACGTTCACCAGCTACCATCTGGATGTTCCAAGGGAGGCAGGGGAGAAGGTCATGTGGTCAGATGAGATCAAAATACAACTTTTTGGTATCAACTCCAATTTCTGTGTTTGGAGGAAGAAAAATGATGAGCACAACCCCAAGAACACCATCCAAAACGTGAAACATCATACTTTGGGAGTACTTTTCTGCAAAGAGGACAGGACAACTGCACCGTATTGAAAGGAGGATGGATGGGATAATGTATTTCGAGATTTTGGCCAACAACCTCCTTCCCTTAGTAAGAGCATTGAAGATGGGTCGTGGCTCGATCATCCAGCATGACAGCGACCTGAAACACACAGCCAGTGCATCTAAAGAGTTACTGTGTAAGAAGCATTTCAAGGTCCTGGAGTGGACTAGCCAGTCTCCAGACCTGAACTCAATAGAAAATCTTTGGAGGGAGCTGAAACTCAATGTTGCACAGCGACAGCCCCGAAACCTGAAAGATCTGGAGAAGATCTGTATGGAGCAGTTGGCCAAAATCCTTGCTGCAGTGTGTGCAAACTTGGTCAAGAACTACAGGGAACAACTGACTTCTGTAATTGTAAGCTTCTGTTTTTCTATTGTATCAAATATTTATTTCATGCAATAAAATTCAAATTATGTAAAAATTATACAGTTTTTTTATTTTTAGATTATGTCTCTTACAGTTGAAGTGTATTTACCATAAAAATTACAGACTTCTCCATTCTTTGTAGGTGGGAAAATTGTCAGTGTATCAAATACTTATTTTCCCCACTGTATAATAAGATGATAGATAGATAGATAGATAGATAGATAGATAAGATTGCAACATGTATTTCAAGTATTTAGCTATTTGAAGCTTATCACCTCTTACACTATCCTGAAAAGTGACACCACACAATGCATTGTAGTGTTATATTATAGTGTATTGTTTTGTATTGTAGCATACTGTATTATGTTTCTTAATTGCCTTGTAACTAATGCAAAATCTCTCCCAAGGTGATATTTCTTCATTCTAAGCCATGAGGGTTTTTCATATGCATCTCTTCTAGCCACTGAACATTAATACTAAAGGGATCCATTTCCACGGTCTCTTTGATACATGACGGTTACATGAACACTAAGTGTTAAATAATTTATCAACATAACTAAGATCAAAAAACCTAACTTCCAGTTGCCTTGAACTATGAATTTTAATGCAGCCTGAATAATTAGGACAGAATTTCATTCATTCCCATCCAACACTATTTGACATTGCTCTTTAAAGTAAGAATTAAAGCTAAGAAAAGATGAGCAAACCAAATATGGAACAAAAGCCTTAACAACCTTAAAATTGTCTTATTATAAGCCACTAATTATAATGAGACATAAAAGGATTTCTTCATAATTGGTGTAGCATACAGTAGCAGATCATTATGACTATAAGGATCGGGAAATTAGTTTCTTTATCATGGGGTTATTTGCAAGTGAAATTTAGAGTAGAGGAGTTATACATAGCCTAGCCTTCTCTTTACATACAACTTGCGTAAGAGCAAGAAATGGAGAAGTTTAGCGCTATGTTTCTCACACTGGACACAAATATAGGTGCAGCTGTGGTCACAGCCTATGAGATCTGACGAAAAAGGTTTAGTGAATATATTAGGTCATATAAAGACTTGTAATAAAGTGAGTATACAATGTATAGTGGGGGAAATAAGTATTTGATCCCTTGCTGATTTTGTAAGTTTGCCCACTGACAAAGACATCAACAGTCTATAATTTTAAGGGTAGGTTAATTTTAACATTGAGATATGGAATATCAAAAATAAGGATCCCTGAAAGTGTGAAAATGACCTTGGCAAAGTATGTAGAGTTTCTGACTGACCACTTTCTTCCACTGTACAAAAATAAGACCTGTGCCATCCATAGCAATATCATCTTCATACATGACAATTCGCCATCTCATGCTGCAAAGAATATCTCTGAGTCATTGGCTGCTAAGGGCATAAAAGGAGAGAAACACATAGGTAGCCACCATCCTTCGCTGACCCATTGAGAACCTTTGGAGTATCCTCAAGCAACAGATTGATCAGGGTCAGAGGCAGTTCACATCAAAACAGCAGCCCTGAGAGGCTATTCTGAGAACTGGCAAAGAAATGCAAGCAGAAATTATCCAAAAACTCACAAGTTAAATATACGCAAGAATTGTTGATTTCAGTAAATGTGACCTCTTGATGCTGCAAATTCAACAAATGACCATTTTCAGTTCATTGCAAACTATGAAGTTTTTTAATTTAAAAAATACTGTTAACATTGGGAGGTTTGTCCAACAAAATTTGATTTATGCGCTAACGATTGATAATAATCTGAATATTATACTGACTTATTTGCATTGACCATGCATAATAGTTTAGAACATCACGTATACATACAGGTGCTTCTCACAAAGTGAGATTATCATCAAAAGTTCATTTACATCTGTTATTCAACGCAAAAAGTGAAACTTATGTATTACGGTATATAGAGCCATTACAAACAGAGTGATCTATTCCAAGTGTTTATTTATGTTAATGTTTGATGATTATGCCTTACATCAGTGAGAACCCAAAAGTCCTTATCTCACTTAGAATAATTAACAAAAACACCTGCAAAGGCTTCCTAAGCATTTAACCCCTTTCTGACATCAGATGTAATATTCTGTCAATGTCACCTGGGCCAATTTGACCACGGATGGAATATTACGTCATCGCGATCAGCAGGGACTGCACCGGAGATCACGGCTGGGTGTCAGCTGATTCTGATAGCTGACACCCGGCACTATGTGCCAGGAGCAGTCACAGACCACTCCCGGCACTTTAACCCCTGAAATACTGTGATCTATCATGATCGCAGCATTCTGGAAGCCGGCACAGCCCCTCTGCCTTTGTATCGGAGACTCCGAGGCGTGACGCGGGGTACTGATTGTTGCCATGGTGAGCGGATGTCGTCATGACGACATCCGAGTCACCAGTGCTAGGAAACTTGTTACTCATGCGCAGTGCATGATCAGCAAATCTCCCTGTCAGTGCAGCACTGACAGCTTCTATAGCATGTAAGTGATCAGCCTGCAAAAAATGATTGTCCCATAGTGGGACTAAGTAAAAAACTTAGGAAAAAGTAAAAAAAAAAAGTTTTAAATAATTCTAAAAATATTTTAAAAAATCAAAAATAATAATAAAAAAATGAGTATATATTCTATCTCTTAATAAATATTTGAATGAAAAAAAAACATTAACAGTAAAAGTACACATATTTAGTGTCGCCGTGTCCACAACGACCCAACCTATAAAACTGTCAAACTAGTTAACCCCTTTTGGGAACACCATAAAAAAACAAGGCAAAAAACAATGCTTTATCATCATAATGCTGAACAAAAAGTGGAATAACACGCAATGAAAAAGACAGATATAATTAAACATGGTACCGCTGAAAACGTCATCTTGTCCCGCAAAAAAACAAACCGCCATACAGCTCAATCAGCAGAAAAATAAAAAAAGTTACAGCTCTCAGAATAAAGTGTTGCAAAAACAATTATTTTTTTCTATTAAATAGTTTTTACTATATAAATGCGCCAAAACATAAAAAAATATAAATGAGGTATCGCTGTAATCATACTGACCCATATAATAAAACTAACTTAACAATTTTGCCACACATGGAACAGTATAAAACCCCCTCAAAAAAGAAATTAATGAAATGCTGGTTTTTGCTCATTCTGTCTCCCAAAAATCGGAATAGAAAGCGATCAAAAAATGTCATGTGCCAGCATATGGTGCTAATAAAAAAGTCAACTCGTCCCGCAAAAAACAAGACCTCACATGACTCTGTGGGCCAAAATATGAAAAACTGTAGCTCTCAAAATCTAGTGATGCAAAAACTATTTTTTGCAATAAAAAGCTCCTTTTAGTGTGTGACAGCAGCCAAGCAAAAAACCCTGCTATAAGGCCTCTTTCACACGTACTGATATTTCCAGTACTGGAGATGTCAGTGTAAATGTTTGCAATATGTGTGGCACATGTGTGGCAACCGTGTGCCGCATCAGTACCACACGGACCGGCGCCAAGGAAGAAGAGTTACAGTAAGCGCTGTTCCCCGTCACTTGGTGCTGAACACGGCTCTCTTCATTTTCCCCTGCTCTGCCTGCGATCAGCGCTAGCAGGGGAGAATGATAACAGTTACATTTAAGTGATAAAAGAGACGGCAGTGATAAAACTCACAGCTGGGGGCTGCAATCCTCAGCTGTCAGCTTCAGCAAGGTTGGTTATCAGGAAAAGAGGGGTCCCCACACTGTTTTATTAAATTATTTAAATAAATAATTTTTAAAAAGGTGTGGGGTCCCCCCTATTTTTGACAACCAGCCTTGCTAAAGCTCACAGCTGGGGGCTGGTGTTCTGAGACTGGTAAGCGGCCATTGATAAAGGCCCCTCCCAGCCTAAAAATAGCAGCCCCCAAGATGGTGTCACTTGTGGGGGGTTTCCACTGTCTACGCACATCAGAGGCTCTCCATATGCGATATGGCGTCCGATCTCAATTCCAGCCCATTTTGCGTTGAAAAGTCAAACAGCGCTCCTTCCCTTCCAAGCTCTGCCATGCGCCCAAAGAGTGGTTTACCCACGCATATGGGGAATCAGCATACTCACGACAAATTGCACAATAACTTTTGGGGTCCAATTTCTCCTGTTACCGTTGAAAAAATAAAAATTGTGGGTGAAAAGATCATTTTTGTGGAAAAAATATGTTTTAATTTTACGGCTCCACATTATAAACTTCTGAGCTTTGCACCATGTCTGAAAAATATTTCCCAATTGCATGTAGAGGGCATTGGCACACTCAGGAAAAAATTGAGCTCTGGATTTTGTAATAAAATTTCATATTAGCCCTTAAAAAAATTAAAAACTTGGGGCTAAAGCAACATTTTAGTGGTAAAAAAAGTAATTTATTCTTTCTTCACCGATCAGTGGTATAAAATTCTGTGAGGCACATGTGGTGTTAATATAATCACTGCACCCCTAGATGAATTCATTGGGGAGTGTAGTTTGTAAAATGAGTTCACATATAGGCGGTGTCTGTTGTCCTGGCACCTCAGGGGCTCTGCCAATGTGACATGGCATCCTCAAACCATTCCAGAGAAATCTGAACTCCAATAGCCCAACACCATGCAGGATGCTTGGCATTTGCCACAGAACACCAGGATTGGCAAATTCGCCACTGGCGCCCTGTGTTCTTCACAGATGAAAGCAGGTTCACACTGAGTACATGTGACAGATGTGAGAGTCTGGAGACGCCGTGGAGAGCGATCTGCTGCCTGCAACATCCTTCAGCATGACCGGTTTGGCAGTGTCAGTAATGGTGTGAGGTGGCATTTCTTTGGAGGACCGCACAGTGTTGGGCTGTGAGCACAACCCCCATCTGTGGACGTCGGGCACTCAGACAATCATCATGAAGTCGGTTTCTAACCATTCGTGTAGACACATGCACACTTTTGGCCTGCTGAAGGTCAATTTGCAGGGCTCTGGCAGTGCTCCTCCTGTTCCTTCTTGCACAAAGGCTGAGGTAGCAGTCCTGCTGCTGGGTTGTTGCCCTCCTACGGCCCCCTCCACATCTCCTGGTGTACTGGCCTGTCTCCTGGTAGCGCCTCCAGCCTCTGGACACTACGCTGACAGAGACAGCAAGCTTTCTTGCCACAGCTTGTATTGATGTGCCATCCTGGATGAGCTGCACTACCTGAGCCACTTTGTGTGGGTTTTAGAGTCCGTCTCATGCTACCACGAGTGTGAAAGCACAACCAACATTCAGAAGTGACCAAAACATCAGCCAGAAAGCATTGGTACTGAGATGTGGCCTGTGGTCCCCACCTGCAGAACCACTCCTTTATTGAGGGTGTCTTGATAATTGCCAATAATTTCCATCTGTTTTCTATTCCATTTGCACAACAGCATGTGAAATTAATTGTCAAACAGTGTTGCTTCCTAAGTGGACAGTTTGATTTCACAGAAGATTGATATAGTTGGAGTTATATTCTGTTGTTTAAGTGTTCCCTTTATTTTTTTTTGAGCAGTGTAATATATGAGTTTCCCTTTTTGTATTGAAGACCTAAAATAAATTAACTTTTGATGATATTCTAATTTAATGAGAAGCACCTATAGAATACATGGGTGAAATAAGTATTGAACACGTCACCAATTTTCTAAGTAAATATATATCTAAAGGTGTTATTGACATGAAATTCTGCCCGGTATTCTTGTCAGTAACTACCCACCCAAACCACAAAGGCAAAGAAATCAAAATAGCTAAAATGTCGCAAACAATGGAGAATTTGCTACAATTCTTTCTGAATATATTGGTGAGTGATGTCTCCTTTTTAATATTTGTAGTTCTGATCTCGGTGTTCTGGATTGCCCTTTAGCAGATGTGCACCCTGGTGCTGCTAACCTTAGTGATAGGATGCTGGTTCTCACTGAGTGCTTTATTTAATGGGAACCTAACAGCTGCTGCTCGAAATACAGGCAGCATGAATCAGAGTCTGTCTTCATCATTTCAGGCAGGTAATCTGCAGCATTTCAGAGAAAGCATACATTTAAAAGATAGCAGGAGCCCATGCCACTTGAATGACTAGTTCAAGAGCCCCCGTTCCCCAGAGTGACAGGTCTTTCTTTACTTGTGTGTATTGAGAGAGACCTGTCAGTCATGGGGAGTGGAAGAGATACAGACCACCAGGAAACGGCCGCTTGGACTAGCCACCCGGCAGGTCACCTAAATAACATGTCACCGCCAGGATTTTAAATGTATGTTTTATCTCAAACCCTGCGGGCAGACAAAAAAACTAGGCAATCTGATTACTTCTACCACGAATTCTGGCAGCACAACAGCTTGCAGTTCTACTTTAATTTACAGTGGGTATTCTTCAGACGTCTGTAAGATATATTAAACACAATGCGCAAAATAAATATCCATTTGTGGGCAAGTTAAAAATGAATTTTAACCAGCTACTGAACCGCAACCAATCTGATGAATTGAGCAGAGGATACACGATTGTGGTCTGTACATACAGCTCTGCCAAAACTGTACTTACAGTTCTGCTCTGAAAGTAAATGGTTTCATTTGTAATATTGTTTAAAGTCAGACTTGACAAGTTCTTTCAAGGTTTCCACAACAGCAACAAACAAAGCCTATAAAGGCTAATATCTCGGAATATGCCACCCTTCCTTCCTTTGTGCTGAAGTAACAGTTTCCATCTTTCTAACTGTAGTTTCCGCTCACACTTTCTACTGATATATTAGCTCTGAGTACTCCTTATCTCTTAAAAACATATCACAAATAAATTTATTTACACATTGGACATGAGAAGAAGAGCCCTGAGAATATTACACTGGAAAAAATATGCCTTTATAGTAAAGATAGTATTGCTATGTAATAACACATTTCTTCATGAACAATATAATCAAGATAGAATTTTTTATATGAATTATTAGAACAAAGTAAGTCTTCTTTTACATTTACTTGTTTTTTTGCAGCCCGTTTTTGCGGGCCATATCGCCGCAATTTTCACGGTCTGCCGCAATAACAGACTGCAAAAAACTTGCGGATCACCGTTTTTCAGGTTTCCAATAAACGTCGTTCCGCAAAACCGGAAGTGATGGTGCACTGCAAAAGCAAACTTCCGTTTGTTTTTGCGGCCCCATTGATTTTCAATGGGTGCCATGTCTGTAAGCCGTGAAAAAGATCGAGTAGGCTCGATCATTTTTCACGGCTGCAAATATGGCCCTCACGGCCATACGGCACATGGTGCACCGTGGAATTTTTGCGGGTTGATTTGCGGCCCCATGGAAATCTATTGAGGCTGCAAAAACGGCCAGCAAAAACACAGTAAATGTAAAAGAAGCCTAAGAGAACAACCCCAGATCTATGTGAATGTTGTCAAACTTTAAATTATATATTACATAAGCATCTTAAATGTGATTATAACTAGTAGACAAACAGCGAGATCGCTAGTGAGATTGCTGATTTTTTGACACCACAGCGATCTCGCCAGCGACATCGCTGTGTGTGTCATGTATCAGCGATCGGCCCCCTGCCGGGTATCGCTGATCGCGCTTGAACGTCCTGGGACATTTTTTGATCGTTGGTCTCCCGCTGGCCAGCACGCATCGCTGCGTGTGACAGCGAGAGACCAGCGATCAGTGACGCTGGGAGCTGGTTTCCAATGTAAACAGCAGGTATCTAAGAGCTGCGCAGCTCTTAGTTACCCGCTGTTTACCATGGAAACCAGCTTGCTCGCTGGTCCTGATCGCTGGTGGGTCTGTCTATGTGACAGCTCACCAGCGATCAGCTAACTATGTCCCAGCGATCCCATCCACGTCGGATCGTTGGTGGGATTGCTGGGACATTGATGCCTTTACTTTAGGATATCAATGTCTGATATGTGAGGGTGTAACACCTGGCACCCCCACTGATTAGCTGTTCCTGGTGTGGGAGGCGGCTGGAATGATTCAAATAGAATAAATAGATGATAACTTACTGATCACATGGGTTGCTACCACTGTACCCGTCACTAGAGTTGAGCGAAACGGGTTGGTCAATTTCAAAAGTCGCCGACTTTTGCAAAAGTCGGGTTTCATGAAACTAAACCTGACCATAGCGTGAGGTCGGCCACTAGGTCGGCGACCATGGCGCCAAAGTCGCGTTTCAAATGATGCTTCAGCGCCCTTTTTCAGCCAATGATGGAGGACGCACACTGTGGGCAACGCGATGACATAGGCAGCGGTCACCACCATCTTTGAGAAGGGCATGCAAGTGATTGGCTTCCTTTGTGTGGCATCACAGGGGCTATAAAAGGGCATGCATGCCGACCGCCATCTTACTTCTGCTGATCTCAGAATAGGGAGAGCTGCTGCTGCTGCTGCTGATACTGTAGGGAGAGCGTTAGGCAGGGAAGAAGATACAAAAAACTGCTTCTGCTGCTAGCAATTTTGCCTGTACAAAACACCAGTTAGTGTGCAGTGCAAGGGGAGGCTATATTTTGGTGCATCAGCTCTGTTGGTTATTAGGCTGCCTTATAAGGCTCCCTGATAGCTGCATTGCTGTTTTCACACTGCTGTGCAAACTGCTTTTTTAAAAGCAAAAATACTTTTCATCCTCTTTTTTGCAGAGTCACCAAGTGTTCATTTTTCCACACTTTTGTGAGCAGCAGTCCTGCTTATTAGGCTGCCTGCTGCCATACTTGGGACTGAGAGCATAATTGTCAGCTTGCTAAAATCTCTAGGGAGATTCAAATTCTCCCCAGTCCTATATAGACATTTTATACACCATCCAATTTCAGCCTGTTATATTGAGGTGTAGTCTACACTGGGCCTGAGATAATAGTTAAGTGTCCTCAAGTCTGTAGGGAGATTCAAATTCTCCCCAATACTATATACACCTTGTACCTTGTTTTACAGTACCATAATGCTGGTGGTATTTTGGGTACATTTTTCCAAAAATGAGAAAGTGTGTTGGAAGAGGCCGTGGAAGTGGGCAGGGGTTGCCAGCTGGTAATGATGGTGTTGGTGGTGGTGGTGGTGAATCTGCTGGTAGTGGCAAAAGCACAATAGCACCTAATGCAAGAGGTGTTGAGCCTGCATCATCGTCTGGCTCCAGAAGGCCTCGAAGGCTCCCTTTTCTGGGAGTAGGTAAATCGCTTTTAAAGCCGGAGCTTCAGGAACAAGTTTTGACTTACATTACTGACACAGCCTCCAGCTCTATCGCCTCCTCTTCTGAACTTTCAAAAAATAAAAGCACTGAGTCGTCATTGGAGGCTCATGGTCAGGAACAACACCTTTCCTTGTGTCCTTCACCCCTATCAAAAGTAAAGGATGTGGCAGGCCACACTACAGATTACTCCATGGAGCTCTTTTCACATACCATGCCTGGGTTATCAAGTCAAATCGTGAATTACCCAGTCCAAGAAGAATCTGACATGGAGTGCACTGATGCACAGCCACTGTTAGATTTATCTGCTGGTACTTTCACTCAGAGCACTACATTGTCCTCACAGTGTACTGAGCCAGAATCTGACCCTGATGAAACTCAGGTGCCCCTTCCGGCATAGTATACCACCTTACATGGTGACACAGAGGAAGGTGCACATGACATTAAAGAGGAAGTGATGGATGACCCAGCTGTTGACCCAGATTGGCATCCATTGGGGTAAGAGGGTGCCGCTGCCAATAGCTCAGAAGAGGAGGAGGAGCATCCGCAGCAGGCATCGACATCGCAACAGCTGTTATCTGGCAGTCCAAAAACCGGTTACAAAAACCAAGAGTTGCAGGACAGCTAGGCCAGACGGTCAAATTAGCACAGCGTGCAAGGCCTCAAAATGTCTTCCATAGTAGGAAGAGTGCAGTGTGGCACTTTTTTGCACAAAATCCTAATGATCAGGCAGAGGTTATCTGTAAGAAGTGCGCAAAGACCTTTAGCCGAGGGAAAAATCTGAGAAATTTGAATACCAGTTGCATGCGAAGACATTTAAACACCATGCACTTGCAGGCACTTGCAAGCATGGACGGACTACCAAACCTCACGTACCACATGTGCAACTGCTCCCAATGAAGGTAGTCAGCAACGCTACATCGCTTCCCCCACTGTAAGCCCACCGGTTAGCACACCACCAGCAGCAAATGTTGAGGTGTCGTTGCAAGGTCAAAGCAGTCAGGGAGTCACAATGTTATTGCTACGAAAGACTGAATCTAGGCCATCAGAAAGAACACCAACTCCATCACCAACCTTCTCTCAGTCCGCCATGTCCACCGCTACTTCCACCATATGCAGCTCTCAAGTCCAGCTCACCCTACCAGAGACTATGAGTAGGATAAGAAAGTACTCATCCTCTCATCCGCGTACACTGGGTTTGAACGCCCACATTGCCAAACTAATCTCGTTAGAGATGATGCCCTACCGGTTGGTTGAAAGTGAAGCTTTCCGCGAACTTATGGCCTACACAGTACCACGCTATGACCTACCCAGTCGCCACTTCTTTTCTCACAAAGCCATCCCAGCCCTCCACCTTCATGTGAAAGACCGCATTGTCCATGCACTCAAGCAATCAGTGAGTGGAAAGGTGCACCTCACAACAGATGCATGGTCCAGTAGGCATGGCCAGGGCCGTTACGTGTCCATCACTGCGCACTGGGTTAATGTGGTGGATGCACGGTCCACAGGGAACAGCGGCGGTGGGACAGTGCTGCCTAGCCCACGATATAGGTAACAGTTGGCTGTAGGCGTTCGACCCGCCTCCTCCTCCAGAAGCGAAAGCTTGTCCACAGAGTGCAGTCGCACGAGCACTCCATCCGCAGCTGTCAGTGTTGCACACGAGGTGTCCCACTATCGAACAGCTAGTGGTAAGCGTCAGCAGGCTGTGTTGAAGATGATGTGATTGGGCGACAACTGACACACCGCGGAGGTACTGGCCGACTACTTGCAGTGACAAACTGAGTCATGGCTGGACAGTCTACATCTTGAGGCAGGCAAGGTAGTTAGTAATAACGGCCGGAATTTTGTGGCAGCCATAGCCCTTTCAAAACTCCGACACATACCTTGCCTGGCTCACACCTTGAACCTGGTGGTGCAGTGCTTCCTCAATAATTATCCGGAGTTAACAGGCCTGCTCCAGAAAGTCCGAAGACTGTGCTCGCACATCTGCCGGTCGCCCGTACATTCCAGTCATATGCAGAAGCTGCAGCGGTTGCTCCAGCTTCCCAAGCACCGCCTAATTATCGATGTTACAACAAGGTGGAACTCCAATCTGCACATGGATGAGAGGCTGTGCGAACAGAGGCAGGCTGTAATGCACTTTGTGGGAGGACACACGGCCAGGCACTTTGAGGGCAGACATGGAGTTGTCGGGTGTGCAGTGGTCGAAGCTGAAAGACCTCTGTAAAGTCCTTCAGTGTTTTGAGGAATGCACACGACTGGTAAGCACAGACGACACCATCATAAGCATGATCATCCCACTTATGTGTCTGCTCATGCAAACTTTGACGCACATTAAGGAGCAGGCGTCTGCAGCCAAGGAGGATGAGGAGGAGGGAAAGCCTTGATGACAGTCAGCCATTGTCTGCTCTGGGACCTCTCCTGGACGAGGTGGAGGAAGAAGAGGAAGAGGAGGAGGATGATGGGGATGATTATTTAGGGGAGGAGTATGCTTCTCGTGGGGCAAGAGAAAATGTTGGCGTGGCAAGGTCTGGTACAGGGTTTGTGCGTGACTGGAGGGATGTGGATTTGCCAGAAAGTGCTCCTCCACCCAGCACTCACAGTGCATCATTGACACCTGGATCATTGGCCCACATGTCAGATTATGCCTTGCAGATCCTAAAAAGGGACCCCCGCATTGCCAAAATGATGAATGATGAAGACTACTGGCCAGCATCCTGGATCCACGCTATAAAGGCAAATTCTAAAACATCATGCCACAGGAGAACCTAGAGCTAAGATTGGCTATCAAACAAGCAACTTTGGTAAATCGTTTGTTTGAGGCATTCCCAGCACACAGCAGTGGTGATGGTTCTCACACGAGCCATAGGGGGCAACATGGAAGAGGTGTTCGTGGTGCACACATCAGAAGTGGCATTAGAGACCATGTTGTGGACTGATTTTTCAAGTCCCGCTCACACGACTGGTAATACTGCATCGATTGAAAGTGACAGGAGACAGCAGTTGTCAACTATGGTTACAAACTACTTCTCGTCCCATATCGATGTTCTCCCTCACAGGTCATTCCCCTTTGACTATTGGGCCTCTAAACTGGATGCCTGGCCTGAATTGGCACAATATGCCTTACAGGAGCTCGCTTGCCCTGCTGCTAGTGTGCTATCGGAAAGAGTCTTCAGTGCTGCTGGCTCGAACCTGACAGAAAAAAGGACCCATCTGTCGACCCAAAATGTTGATGATCTTACTTTCATTAAAATGAACCATGCATGGGTTTCAAAGGATTTTGTCCCACCTTCCCCTGATGATACATAGGTTGCCAGAAAAACGGCTCGCTTTTGTCCTCCTCTTCCTCGGACATCTCCAATTCCTCCATTTGCAGCAGCTGAATGTCCAACATCAACTTATGCCATTTTTTAAACCTCCCTAACTGGGCTGCCCCTCCCCATGGCCGGGGTAACCACCTAGTGCATGCAACCGTGCGAGTGTCATTGCCCTGGACAGGTGGGTGGGCCGACTCTTGGGCGCCGGCACTGGCACAGGGTCCCTCATAGTGCAATCAAGTGTCTCTGACGGTATGGGTGCACACCCGCTGTCAGACACACCGGCGTACTATGAGGGGCCCAGTGCCAGTACCGACGCCCATGAGTAGGCCCCCCTTGCTTGGGCAGGGCCCCAGCATTTGCAATATTTACCACTCCCTGCTCCTCCGCTGTGTAGTCTGGGCTGTCAAATCCTTCCCTGGGACTGCCACTACAAATTTGGTGAACTGATAGATGATGGTTAAGACGTAGCTATGCCCTGTCCTGCTGGCCGGGCTCTAGCTTCAGATGATCAATGGCTTCCATTTCTTATGGACGTCGACTCACAATGAGATGCAGTGGTGGTTTATCATCAGCTTTCACAGTTTTCCTACTCACAGACGTGTGACATTCCTGCTCTCATTTTTAAATGTGCCCTCTCATGCCAATCCAATAGAATCGCCTACAGCCTGTGGCTTCTGTCTTTTGCACTCCAAAGTTACCTGACAGATCATGATAGGCAGTGAGGACCATGTCTACATCTCTCCCTGTGATCAAAATTTGATGGAGATGAGTAACGGTGATGGGATCAACGGTACTGCGATACAGCAACCCTTTCTTCACAAAGAACTGTTTTCGCTGTATCCACACACAAAGTAATTGAGGGTCAGCATTGCCTCTGAGAATTCTCCCGGGAGTTTTTCCCGTGATTAGTAATGCCTAAATTTCTGCAATCACTCGACTTTATGTCTGTACTTTTATCCATCTCGTTTCCTCTTGCGGTGAGTCTGGACTGTCTTACTGAGACAGAAATATATATGAAGATTTAAAAATACCCCAACAGTGTATACTGGTGTATGCTTCAAAAACATTTCCTTTTTTCTACTTTTTAGATTGTTGTCTAATCCATACTGAGGCTGTGAGTGTCTTTGTTGGACTCCGGAAATAAACACGGAGATTTTAAATGTTTAAACTATGCTATATATACCTGTTATCCGGTGATACTGTACCCTTTCTCAACTTTCTGCAATCTTGTTGAATTCATACTGTGCCTGAGACCGTCTGAGTCTGCCTCCTGATTACAAATGAGTGGTGTTTGAGTGGAACTGTTGGCCAAGTTCAAATTCTAGCTGTTTTGGGCGGTGTTTTATCCGTTCGTCGAACTACAACACTTTGATTAAAATTCGGCTGTTCGAATTTCCGTTTGAGAACGTTTCGTTAAACAAAAGCGTATCTTTTTTTCACATTAATAATGGTCTTCAATGATAATAGACAGATTTAGGGCATAGTAGCGGTGTCTGGTAGCCAGCGGTGTAGTACACCTGTGAAGGAGCAACACCGTGTGTGTTTCTAATAATTTTTTACCACATATTGTCCTGAAAATCCTTTTGGGCCTAGTAACTGTGTCTGCTACTTAGAAGAGGAGCTCACCCGTGAACCGAGCTATGCCGCCTGTTTATGAAAGAACCAGTTTTTGACCGCATTTACACCACTTAATACTTTGGGCCTAGTAACTGTGTATGCTACTCAGCAGAGTTGGCCACCCGTGAACCAAGCTATGCCACCTGTTTATGCAAGAACTGTGTGCTACTCAGCAGAGGAGCCCAGCTGTTAAGCAAGCTACAGCACCTGTGGTTTGGACACTTAATTTTTTCACATTCTTTCTGGAATGCCGTTTAGACCTAATTCTGGAATTATGGTTGACCTGCACTTACTGGGAAATGCTTGTTTGCTGGGAAGAATTGTAATCCCAGATCCCCATCACTAACGGGGTTCAGCGTGTTATCCTCACCTGTAAGCGAAACACGCTGGTCCTTTCATTGTAGCATGCGTGCAGCCCCGGACATGTAAGGGCATGACAGACCTGTTATTGGCCGATCTTGCGTGCCAGAGCCTCGCGTGTCCCTCTAGTAAGCTGGACGTGGACCGCGGGGGCATGCCTGAGTCTCGTTTGCTAACAGAATTAAGCTTGCAATCTGTGCAGCTTTTTGTGGATGGCATGGTTGAGGTTGCCCGTGTTGAGTCCAATTAAGCCGCAGGCTCCACTCCTGGTGGTGCCCTTCTGGACATTCTTTTAAGGTTCAGCTTTGCAACCATACTGCCCCCGGAAACCAAACACTTTTCCTGACAGTGACATTCTGGTCAAAGAGCGCGATGACATAACGTCTGTACGCCCTCTGCCTAAACAGACCAAGTGCAGAGAGATGGAAGATGGGGACGACGAGGAGTCCAGAGTACAGGGATTCCCTAGCGAGGAGACTTATTTACTTGTTTTAAAGGTTGGGAACAATTTTTGGGGAGCACGATACTCTGGAGTATGATATCTGGGGCCCACCATACACTGGAGCATTCCAAAGGTGGACATCAGTCACTGGAGCAGCATTTACAGGGCCCATTATACACTGGAGCATTAGAAAGGGGGCCCATTATATATGGAGCATTATTTGGGCCCATAAAACACTGGAGCTTCATCCATAGTGAACAACATATACTGTAGTATTATGTGGAGCTCATCATATACTGTATGGAACATTATATGGGACCAATGATTCTGTATGGAGAAATATATGGGCCTCATTACTCTGTATGGCGCACTATGCGGTGGCCATAATACTGTATGGAGGAATATACTGTCCGTTTTTGGAGCTATTGGAGAATTTAAAATGGATATCAGTCATGTGATGTAAGAAGTGAAGTATTTTTCATTGTACTATACCGCTATTTCTCTGCCGTATCAGAGGATCATGAATTGTGGCATGTGTTAAAGGAGCCCAGTGACACTCTTTGGCCCTGGGCCCATGAAAATCTGGAGCCAGCACTACCCCCCCCCCCACAACTTTAGCAAAATAACCTCCAGTTCTCAATGCCTAACTATTATTATAAAGTAAATTAAGGTTGACAAGCTTAAGGAATAAGAATTGATGTTTTTGGCATTAAAATGGGCACTCTAGTTGTGTTTCCTGTCCTCCACTCACTGCCGACTTTTCTTCCCCATTGACTTACATTGTGTTTCGTGTTTCGGTCGACTTTTCACAATAGTCGGCTGATTTCGTTCGACCGACTTTTGCGAAAGTCGGGTTTCGTGAAACCCGACTCGACCCGAAAAAAGGCAAAGTCGCTCATCTCTACCCTTCACAAATCCAACAAATGGGATTCTACAGAGATCTATCTTAAAGTAGAGGAGGACAAACAGAAGGGTACTGTCTTTGCTCATTCCATACACAATAAATGGAACAGAGGTGCGTATGCTTTATTATTTAATTTTGAATGGTGCTGTAAAGCTATTTGAATGCTATGAAATATCTGAAAGATGTTGTAATCTGAATTACAGTTAGAGGAACCCCAGAACCCCAGAAATATGTCGCACCCATCTAGTTACAACCTCTCTACCATTTTATTCAGCAAATGACAAGTTTGCCAACAGAACTGAAAATAAAAATGACAATACCTCTGAAAATAAAAGAAGCCATCACAGTGACCTGCAGATATTGCTGTTCCCCCTTTGCTACCATGCTAATGTTATCATTTCTGACATTCTTGTGCACATTAGATCTGTCATGGCTCGGTGTGGAGATTCGATTCGGTGACCTGTTGCTTCGTGAATGATTCGTCTGCTTGTTGTGATATTGCTCTGTTCCCTCCTTGTCCAAATGCTGACTGTTGCTTTGTCCTTATTTTTCCTTTTTTCGTTTGCCTTATCATGTTCTGGATGGGGCTTTATAAAGTATCCCTTTTCTGCCCTTCTATGCTGGCTATATTTCCTGGTGGACATATGTTTAGGAGTTTCAGCTCTTTATATTAGGGGTTTAGCTTGCTGGATAAACTCCAATTGTTTTCCTCCAGTAAGCTGGTTTACTTGCTCTCCCAGTGTAAGAAGAGTGCAGGAATAGGTATGTCACCATGGAGCAGATGGACCAACAGTTAAAGGGGAGGTTTATTTACAGGGAATAATACTGGTAAAGTTAACAGTATAAAATATGAATATAATGTGAACGGATTTAGCAAACAGCAGAAAAGCATAAACAGAATTCAACAGTAATAAGAGTTATTTTCCTATGGTGAAAACTTATCAGTCTGCTGGGGTCTTGATTGAAGGGGTCACTCTTCTCCAACGGTGGCGCCGAATCACCAGCGGCGCTTGTAGTCCGTAGTACTCTGTCCTGGGCCTTTAACGTTGTCCAGCTGGGGTACGAGGGGTTAACGCGGGAGCCAGAGGGGTATGAGACTGACAATATCCCCTTTGCTCCAAGTCCTTCTCTCTTACTCTGCATCGGTGCTTTCTCACCGGAATCAGGGGCTCTACATTAACACATAAGTCACCGGGACCTTATACGTGGCTCAGCCTCTCTAAACAGGTCACAGCTCTGTTACTGAATGCAGCCTCTTTGCAGGGAAGGATCTTGCCACATAACACAGTCTCTCTGCAGGGAAGCGTCTTGTCACTGAATACAGTCTCTCTGCGGGGCAGGCAGCGTCTTATCACAGGGGAGAGTGTGCAACCTTCCTGACACTGCAGTCCCAGGCTTCACGTACTCACGGTCTCCAGTCTTTGTCTGCGGTCTCACTGACTCTGCCGGCTGTACCAGAGTTCTCTCCCTGCCTGCATCAGCGTCCTCCCCGTCTGATGTCTGCGCTGCTCTGAGCAAAGCGTGCGCACTTTTCCCGCTCTCAGCTCTCCTCCTTTCCTGTTCCTGGCTGCTAAAGTGTCCCCTGGGGAACCTGCTGCCCTGCTCAATGGTTCCGGGCACAGAGCAGAGGAGGCAACCCTCCCTCGGCTCCTCCTGTACTTCACCCCCTTACACCAGCACATTTTCCTTTCACCACTATTAGGTTTTTGGGAGGTCTTACTAGTTCTTTTTATTTTTGGTACTCCTTAACCTTCATCCATCCACCTTATTTGAATGTGTTAGCTTTTCATCTTGGGTTCTCACATCTCTCCTCTCACTTTCCTTTCCCCTTGTTGGTATTGAGTTGTGGTCTCCCCTCTGGTTCCTCAGGAGGTAAGAAAAACCCCTCAATGGCTTTTCAGAGAGCTAAGTCAGAGGTAATGCTTTTCAGTTGTGCAGCTAGGGCCTTTCTAGTCTGTACAGGGACAGGGACATCATGTATTACATCATATGTGGTTGCTCCATGAAATACATTGCCCTTACTTACAGAGAGCTTTGCGCACAGGTGCGGGAGCATGTAAAGTGGATTGTAACATTAGACACCATGACACCAAAGGGTGTCTCCCATCTTCACCCTCATACCCCAGATGTTCTGATTTTAACCTTTTATTCTTACTCTTTTGGTATTCTTTTCATTAAATTTATTGTTAGGTCCTTATTATCTAGAGCCATGATTGATCCATGGTGCCACCATTAACCTTATCTTGTGTCCTCTGAGTTACTATGGTCCCTAGTGATGTCCTTCTGAAATGCCACAAACACCGCAACAGAAGCACTGAGACTGCATCTATATATAATTAACTGTATATTTACACTTTGCATGTTATTGTCTTATATTCGTATTTTAAGCATGGACTCACACTTGGGATCACGTTTGTCCTCTTATCTTTTTGCTGGTGGTGCACGTGCACACACCGGGGATTGTGACTTATGTCCTCCCCCCGCACGTGTATAGTGATGCTTGACGTCTGAGGCTGCGGTTGCTGGAGTTCCCTGGACGTGATGCGTACTCGCCATGAGAGCCCAGCTTATTGGTCCACAGGGACCATGTGCCCAACCATGTCACTGGTTGTCAGGGCTACAAAAAGGTCCTCGCTGCTACCAGCACCGTATCCCTTTGAGAAAACGGTCTGTCAAACACCCCAACTGCGCGATGGGGTCTCGCCATCCGGCTCAGAGTCATCCTCAGTCTGTTTCTTCAGTAAGATCTACATCTGCATTTGTATGTGTTTCTTATATGTTACTTCTTGATTTATCTCTATTATAACTCATGGTTTATGCAGGGACAAGCTTAACTGGGATTTACTTAATCTTTGTTGGTTTTGTTCCAGTGGGATGAGTTGCACTCTCTGTGCAAATCTCCCTGGCATCTAGAATGAAACTGGGTATTTCATTTTCAGGGACCAGTTGGGGGTAGGTGAGACGTTTCCCTGGTATGAATGTGAACGCTTTCATAACAACATCCAGGGCTGCCATCAAGGCATTACTGCTTTTACTGCTTTTTTGGCCCAGTGAGCAGAAGGAAAGAGCATGCCCCAGGGTATAATATACTATAATGTACATCTTGCCGCTGGGAGGTTTCCTGCCTGGTGCCTCACAGCTGTTAATACAGAATGGCTGTGCAGCTCCAGGGCTCCCTCTGCCACTTCTGTGACACGCTACTGATGACATGTACATGATGACGTCATCGCATATGCACCAGCATGTGCGTGTGCCACTCGCCAATACAGGACAGCATAATTGGAGTGCGCCTGCAGGAAATCATCTGGGATTTAAGTATGACTTTTTTTATAAAATGAATTAAATGAATGTGGAATGGGGGAGTGAATAAGCATGAATTGAGGCTAATAATGATTTATTCAGACTGGGGGAGGGGACAGCAAATAATTATTAATAGGAACTGGGGAGGAGACATCAAATGGAGATTAATTGAGATTGAGTGGTGGGGTACAGTGAATGATGATGAATTGAAACTGGGGGTAGGGAGGGGACAGCAAATAATGATTAATTGAGACTGGGGAGGGGACAGTAAATGGTGATAAACTGAGACTGGGGGAATAAAATAATAATTAATTGAGACGGGGTGGGGTACAGCAAAAGGTAATGAGTAGGTAAGGTAAGGTAAGGGGTAGAGTACAAAAAATGGTGATGACTTGAAACTGGGGGTGGAGTAGAGCAATGGTGATGACTTGAGACTGGGGTTGATAACAGAAAATGGTGATGAATTAAGACTGTGGGATGGGGTTCAGCAAATAATGATTAATTAAGACTTGGAGGACAGCAAATGGTGATGAATTGAGACTGGGGGTAGGGTACAGCAAGTGGTGATGAATTGAAACTGGGGGTGTGGGATAGTAAATAATGATGACTTGAGACTGAGGATAGGGTACAGCAAATAATGATTAATTTAGACTTGGGGGATAACAAATGGTGATGAATTGAGACTGGTGGGTGAGGACAGCAAATGGTGATGAATTGAGACGGGGTTGGGGACAGCAAATGGTGATGAATTGAGTATGGGGCTGGGGAGAATAAATAATGATGAATTGAGACTGGGGTATGGGGTACAGCAAATGATTATGAATTGAGACTGGGGATGAGAACAGGAAATGGTGATGACTTGAGGGTGAGGGAGAACAAATGATGATGAATTGAGGGGGGTACTGTTACTAAGCAGGGCAGCACTATGTCACTTTTTTCTTGATCTGGCACAGTGTAAAAGTGGGGAATGTGCTCTGGAAGCAGTGATCTAGATAACTGTGTTATTTTCTGCAGAGACGAGTCCTGGCTGGCAGAAGTGATGGCACTGAAAGAAGAAAATAAGCGAAGATGAACATATTCAACTAGAGACGTCACCAAAGAGTCAATGTGTTACCTGTACACTAACACTATAGACTATATAGTATATACAGAGCTCTTGTTTTTAAAGTCACTGGTGATCACTGTATTACCTATATCTTATCCTATATATAGAGCTTCTGTGGTAATACATGGTCTGGTTATGGTGTGATGGCATTTGTCAGTTGCATTATTTGATTGCTACGTGGTGGTAATATGAGGTCTAGTAATAGTATGGTGGTATTTCTCCATTGTATGTGTTATTATTCGGTCACTATGTGATGGCATTATGTGGTCTGGTCATGGTGTGGCTGTATTTATCCCCTGCATGTGGTATTAATCGGTAACTCTGTGGTGGTATTATGTAGTCTGGTTGTGGTTTGACGGTATTTGTCCTTTGTATGTGGTAATATTTGGCTTGCGTTCCACCACATCGCCATTTGCGTTCCACTGCAACATCATTTCCGGCAATGGACTTCCGGTTTGACGTTTCCCTGCATTCTCCCTCATATATAAATGCGTCAGTATGTCCAACATGACACTACACCACATCACCACATGGCGTCCAGGCCCGTTCCCTGCGCTGCACACACATGTGATATGTACCACAAGGTAATCATTCCTTTCTTACCATCCTCTTTTGCTTATGTCAGACAAGGCTGTGTTTCTTATCTTTTCTCTTTGATTTCCACAGGGATTTTCCCTCTCTGTTCCAGTGCACTTATTTCTATAGGGTAAGCCAATAGATGATTCTACTTATGTATGCATAAACTGCATTTATTTTTCCATTTTTCCATGCTACTATTCTATATAAATATTTTTTTCTGGATCTTTTTATTCTATTTTTCACTTATTTTCTTGTATTATTTTTCTATCCTTATTTTTTGTTTTTATTTTTTCATTTTTTATTTTTTTATTTATTTATTTTTTCATTCTTTTTGTTTTTTTCAATTATTTCATTTAGTGTTTCTTGTTTACACAACTCTTCCACTTCTTTCTTTTTTTTTCTTTTTTTCATTTTTTCCTTTTTCCATTTTTTTTCAAGTTTTTCAGTTCTTTCTTTTTTTCAATTTTTTCATCCATTTTTTTCATAATTTTTTTTTCATTTACTCCACCAATGCTTCTATTTATCTCTACAGAAAATGTTGCCAGCTCTCTTGGTTATTTTTCATTCGTGGATTCACCATGTTCACTTATACCTCCATTGCTCTAGGTACCTCAAATTCTCTTATATTTCTATATTCGCCATTATTTGATGTTTGTCTGAATATAAGTATCTGACGTTATAATATTGTATCGTGGCTTTTTTAAGAAAAAAAACTATATACACTGCTAAATGTACTGTATAATTTCCGTTCGATTCATTGTGCCATAAAAAAGAAGTAGAAACGTGTGTTTTATGTAACTTCTATTGTTCTATTATTTCTTTTATATTTATCTCTCCGTCTGCCTATGTAAAATTGATACATTTGTTCTACCATTTTTTTAATGTTTTTAATTGTTTTGTACACTGCTTTTTTCCCAGTCCGAGGAAGGTCTCAGTTATAGACTGAAATGTCACAGGATATTGGGATTACCGTATGTCTAAATAATTTTTCTGCATACACCAGTTTTTGAGTGCCGGAATTTTTATATTATGTGGTATTATTCGGTCATTATGTGATGGTTAGGATGTGGTCTGGTCATGATGTGGCAGCATTTATTCCATGCATGTGGTATTATTCGATCAACATGAGGTGATAATATGTGGTCTGGACATGGTGTGATGGTGTTTGTACGTTGTTTGTGGTATTATTAATCATTTAAAAAAACTGTATACTACACATTCCCTTAAAGAAAAATAAATAAAAATATACCTAAAAGAACTAAATGATATTTTAATATATTTTTAGTAGGTTAAAGTAGAGTAGGGCCTAGCCAAAAGAGTCTACCTTGTCATGGTTGCTGCAAGATTGGTGTGCACTCTGTCAAAGTGACGAGGTGCAAGTGGAATGGGGCCCGAGATCCCACGACCAAGGCAAGAGAGATTCACCGTACACTCTATTTCTTGGTGATGCAAGTTTCTTTATTTCGTGCGAAGAAACAAAATTAAATGTGACTTTAAAATGTGCAACAAACTAAGAATGTTTTGACCCCACTGGGGTCTTTATCACAATGTTGCTGCAAAAAAAGATGACAGTATAAGTGAATAATATAATGGTCACAGGGCATCAATCAATAATATGTATCAGATATCCCATAGGATTCAATTGTATAAACAAGGTGCTGCACAAACGTACAATACATACAAGCAAAAATAACAGCCATGTATACTGAAAGCAAAAAATCAAAATAAAGTAAAAATAAACAAAAATAGATAAAAATGAGCAAAATAAGTACAACAGATGACGAAGTCAGAGACATCACATAATAAGGCAATTAGCCTGTCAGTTCAATTGGAATATGACAGTATCAAAATGCAGTCTTGTGCATATATAGCAAATAGATATAGCAATATTTTAGTATTTAAATCAGTCTCAGATTAAGGGATTACGCAACAATGAAGGTAACTATATGAAGAAAGCTTAGGGGCCCGTCACACATAGCGAGATAGGTAGCAAGATAGCTGATTTTGTGACGCATCAGCGATCTCGCTGTGTATGACACCTATCAGCGACCGGCCTCCCAGCCGGGTATCGCTGATCGTGCAGGAATGTCCTGGGCCATTTTTTGATCGTTGGTCTCCCGCTGGCCAGCACGCATCGCTGCGTGTGGCAGTCAGAGATCATCGATCAGCGAGCTCCCAGCGCTGTAACAGATGCTGGGAGCTGGTATCCAAGGTAAACAGCAGGTAACTAAGTGTCATGCGCGCTTAGTTACCTGATATTTACCTATGATACCAGCTCTCAGCGTGAGCACGCTGGTATCCAAGGTACACAGCAGGTAACTAAGCGACGCGTGCGCTTAGTTACCTGATATTTACCTTGGATACCAGCGTCCTCGCTGGTCCTGATCGCTGGTGAGATCTGCCTGTTTGACAGCTCACCATCGATCATGTAGTGAAGCACCAGCGATCCTGACCAGGTCGTATCTTAGTCGGGATTGCTGGTGCATCGTTGGTGTGATGGGACCCTTACTTTGGTAGTTGAAATGGAAGGGGTATATTTGAAGGAGAAGAGTTGCAGTTACTGCTGTAAAGAAATGACAGTTTATGAGACGTGTATCAGTAAGGAGGAAGACCGGGCTGTGGGTACCTGTGTGGAGATGAGTACGGAACTGTTGAGGCTGCTTCCCTTGTTTCACATGGGAGGGAAAAAAGGCCCAAACAGGTGCTCTGACCCAGAAGCTGGGGGCACAGTTAAAAGTGAAAGCACGCGCAGCATGGGGCAGTTTCCCACCAGCCGTGAGGGAGGCCAGGTGTGTGCGCAGAATGCTCTGCGGGGTGCAAGACGCTGCTGGAGCCTGTCGCAGTAACAGGGAAAGAGCCGGGAGCCCTGTTCAGCTGAGCGTTACATGAAAGCTTAAGAGCCTGAGGGAGTGAGGTGCCGTGTGCCCGGTAGTTACCAGAGAGCAAGATGACGTGTGCTCCATGATCGTGAGTACTGCATCTGTGCCACATAGAGAAAGCCGAGTACTGGACAGACATTGGCGGCCTAGCTTGCCAGTTGACACTTGCCAGTTGGACTCTGATAGTTCTGTGACCTTGTTTGTTTCAGCCACACATGCTTATGGACTAGGGGCTCAGCGGAAGGTACCGGAGACCGACCGCTGCCACCAGAAGACGGACTACCGTTACCAGCAGGACCTTCTTGGACAAGTACTGCTCCAGCCGTTGTTAGCGTTATGAACCCCCAGGTAGTATCTGCAGACTGAGGAACTTCTGACTTGATAGGTGTACAAAAGAACTGCCGTTACCTTGTTTATTAACCCTGCATATCTTTTTGCAATTAGACTGTTTATTTCCCTGTTTAACCCTTCATCTCCCTGTGAGGAGTTAACCCTCTGTTCAATTAAAGCAGTAAGAATTGTTAACCCTTGTTCTGCCTCCTGCCTGTCACTGCATCCCACAACCTGCTTACATATCAAGTTGGTGGCATAGCAGCTAACACTCTGGGTTGGTGGCATAGCAGCTCACACTCTAAGTTGTTGGTATAGCAGCTCTCAATGTAACCAGCATGCAATAGTTACCTGTGTTTTCCTGTTTCCTTTGGCACTCAAACATCTATGTTTGCTGGGTGGTTGTCCTCTGTGGCTGTCTGCCATGGTTAAATACTGGCATGTACCACTGGCCTGGAGGTACGTCTTCAGGGTAATGGCCACAGGAAGTGATGTCACCCGCAGCGACTTGGCATGTGCGGCTTGACTGGATGCATACCGGAGCAGGATTTTCAACACACATATGTCAGTGAGCTGCCGGAGCAAGGCTGTGACACGAGAAGAAATAAATGTTCTCACTTGCTAAACACAAAGAATTTTTTCACCAGCCTCAGTTCTCAGTAGTCAATGAGAAGATTTCTTTCTTCTGATGTGACAGTCCTGCTCTAGCAGCTCACTGAGGTATGTGGGTCGATTGACAGTTGAGACTGTGTTTCTTCAGATTGAAACCTGTACTAACACATGAATAGGACAATCTACAGTTTTAATTACACGATGAGGACCATTTTATTATATTCTAACCTATTTAAGGATACAGCCTTGTATTTATTTTTTTCAATACCATATTTCAAAAGAAATTAACTTTTTTAATTTGGGGCTTGTTTTTTTATTTAATGAGTTGTTCTTTTATATTGAACCATTTTGAAGGAGGTTGTGGAGTCATCCTTTGGCAGGGCCTAATAGGCATCATATACATGGCAGGCCTTCATACCATTAATAGGTCTTTGGGTGCCATAGCAACCGTTATTCCACTATTGCCTCCTCCCACTGTCTAACCATTGCATTGTATGTGGCCCGCCAAAAGTTTTTTTGTGGCCATGCAGCATTACATGAACACCCGATTTCTTACATTGTGGCTGGTCAGAACAATGAAAGCAATTGTTACCAGTCATTGTCTGTATAAGTCCCCTCTAAAATGTAAAGCACTATGGAATATAATAGAAAAAATTGAAATCCGGCTCAACAGGACTGGATTTTTATTTTATTTTTCGAAAGAAAATATAGTGCTTACAAAAGAAAATTTTCATGGTCGACATGACCCAGTGGACGCATTTCGACTGCACTAAGCAGTCTTACTCATGACTGGGTCATGACTGCTTAGTACAGTCGAAACGTGTCGACTGGGTCATGTCGACCATGAAAATTTTCTTTTGTACGCACTATATTTTCTTTTGAAAAATAAAATGAAAAGAAAAATCCAGTCCTGTTGAGCTGGACTCCAATTTTTTCTAGTATCCTTGATGTGAGGCCAGGGCAAAGCCGGTGCCTGAGCCAAAGGTGAATGAGCATAGAGCAACCGGGTGAGCTGGAATCAAGTTTTTGACACTGCGCAATAGGTTGGCGATATAAAACTAAAATTATTATTATCACTATTATCTTTCTGCATTCAAGTGTATTTGCGTCAGGAAAAGGGGAAGAACAGCGATCGTCTGCTGCCCTCCCTGACATGCAGCTTTGTGATGGCATCATTACATTGCTGACCTCATCACACTGCTCCTGTCAATGCAATGCCGCAGAGGCAGCTGCCTTGGGCGGGGAAGTCAAACTAAGCAATCCATGAGGGAGATGAAGATTCAATGTCATATTATTGTAGGTGGGAGTTCTTACTGTGAAGGGGTGTTATGGAAATGGTGCAATAGTAAAGTTGGGAGCATAGGTGGTATTATGCAGTGTAGACAGTGCTGGAAGGCAGTATGAATAGGAGGATGAGGGACATTATAAAGAGATGGGTGCGTGGGGGAAATTATGCAGTGGAGGCACTGCGAGGGCACAATATTATGTTGTTGCTTCAGCATGGGGAACAGTATAAAGTTTTTGGGGGGCAGTGTGAAGCTGTGGGATCATGGGGGCAGTATAGAGGTGTGGGGAACATTAAGAAGTTGTGGGACCATGAGAGTCAGTATGGAGTTGTGGGGGCACAGTATGGCATTGTGGGAGTGTGGGGAGAGAATATGAATTTTTGGGGGGACAGTATGAAGTTACTGCAAGGTGAGAAGGCAGTATGCAGTGGTGGAAGTGTGGGGAGCATTATGGATTTTTGGAAGTGTGGGGGACAGTATGAAGTTATTTGGGGACAGTATAAAGTTGTTGGAGCATGGGGGACAGCATGGTGTTATGGAAGCATAGAAGAACAGTTTGCAGGTTGATGGTATGGAGTTATAGGACCATGTAAGGACAGCATGGAGTTGTTGGATCGTGTGAGGACAATATGAAGTTGTGGGGCATGGAAGACCATATGGAGTGGTGGGGGGACAGCATGAAGTGGTCAGAGCATGGAGGGGAGTATACAGAGGTGGGTGCATGGGAGGGCAGTATGGAGAGGTGGATCATGGAAGGCCAGTTTGTAGAGGTTGGGGTGTGTGGAACAGTATGGAGATGTGAGAACGAAGTGGGACAGATTGAGGAGGTGGAAGTGTGGAGGGACCCTGAAGACAGCATGAAGGAGAACAGTGTTGAGGCCAAAGTTTGTAAGGGGCATTAATCTCCTGCACATGTAGGTGGTTTTAATCTCCTGCACATGTAGCAATCCACAAAAATTTAATTTAAAATATGCTCTGGAGGCACTTCCATCGTGAGCAATGTGTCCGACACATAGATTTCAACAGCTCATTTACACAGTAAGAGAAATATGGATTTCTCTAGAAAAAGATATAGAATTGCAGATATCAAAGTATTATTTTATTCAACTTTCTATGACCCACATGAACATACATGCCTTTACATGGCCACAATAACAAAAAGGGGGAAATTCAAGAAAATTTATGTAAAGGGTGTCATTTTTTAATATAACTCAATTTTAATAGTAACATGGCTTCTTATGATCAATCTTAAACCCTGAACAACACCATTTACATATGATGGGATTTGAAAGTTGACATTCTGTTTTGACTGGAATAAAACTGAAAGAGAACTTACTCAAAATTACAGTAAATAAATCATCCCTGCGAAAAGTAATCAATTTAATGAAAACTTTTAAGCAGGATGATAGTTAAATTTAGAGTTGTACTTCACAGTCATTTGAAGAAAAATCTCTTTATGTTAACTGAACAATTCTTAGGTAAAAATAATAATTGTTTTTGTAAATAAGAATCTATAATTAAAGGAAAGAACATACTAAGTAATAAGCAGGATGTGCACCTCGTGCTTGTTTAGAATCTAATGCATTGTTTGAAGAGAAATATTATTAAGACAGTAGTTATTTAAACTGGAATTTCATTATATGTTCTATAATTAAGACAGCATTTACTTAACCAGCTTTCATTAAATGCAATGCTCTAGTGTAAGGGGTGGTCATGGTTACAATATTGTATTTATTCTTATACAGTAGCTTTGTAATTTACCTTTTGGAAAATGCACAAAGTTTAATTATATTGTTCCTACTGATAATATGGTGCGTTGTCTTTGATTGCAAGGTTAAAATAAATTCATGCAAAATAATACGGTTAGATTATGAGTTTTGACTTGTTTGCGTAACATTGTTTTCATCTGGATCGTTGGGACTGATCTGGCCCACCATACTGTGATTAAATCAAATGTTACCACTTTGCTAAGAGCACTCATTACACCATTAACAGTGTATGTACAGTGGAATAACTGAGGGCTTAGCTTTTCTCTCCCTGACCGAATACGACATTGCATTTAAGGTCTGCTTTCAGTAAGCTTACCAAGTTTGGCTAAAACAGAAGTACAGGAGCTACGCTGTGTTTCGTCAAGAACCAAGATAGGCAAAATGTTTAATGCTCGTCAGAGTTCTTCATTTAAACAAGTGTAACATTTACATTGCACAGGGCTTGAAAGAGATTCTATTTCTCATGCATAAGAGTCATTTACTAAGTTAACGTCCAAAATGACTATCATATAAATGTAAAGGAAATTTAGATGCTTTGTTAATGACTGATCTAAAGGTAACAATTTTATGTCAAAAACAGATGGAGCATTAAAGCCAAAGTAATATTTCCTAAATAACAATTTATCCCTTACACACTGTATATCATATGACTTGCTTAATCATGGGGCTATAACCACTGGGAAACATCAAAAATGTAGCTTCTTGAATGGATTGCGCTATGCCTGCTCAACCTTCACTCCATTCATTGTCTATTGGACTGCTGGAAATAGAGAAGCACTGTATTTGGCCTTCTCTGGCAGACCCATAGACAAAGAATGGAGTGGAGATTGACAATGCTCTGTTCTGTTTTATTTGATATGGGGCTACAGAGCCCTGTTCTCAGGATTCTAGTGCCATGTTCTTGGGATTGATGGGTGTCTATTAGTCAGTTATCCTGTATCGTATAGGTGGAAAATTGTTTTTTGGAAATAACACCATTAAAAGATTTGCCTCCTAAATGCAAACCATTTTAAGCAATATTTGGACTAGGAGCTCTTATTAGCTTTGGGCAGCCTGGTGGCATAGTGGTTCACAATGTTACTTTATAGGCTTGTGTTTCTGAGTAGAGAGGAGCAATCTGACAAGATGCAAATTCATCAAATTGCGCAGATTTTACCAAGAAACTTGTTTCCCAGCCATTTTATTCTCAGTAAAACTGAATGTATTATGCTCTAGGGTCTGGAGTGACAGAAATATGATAAATGTAAGATATAGTAAAAAAAAAAAAAAATAGCCTCACCGCTCACCACCGCTGCCTACTGTCCCTGTACAATTCTCAGCACCTCTTCTTACTGCAACTGCATGCTGAAAACCAAGGCATTTGCATGCTAATCCAAGACTTCTAGCTTTGACAAGGCACGTCATATTGCTACGAATGTCTGGACCTAGTCGCAACTGGAAGTCCCAGCCTTGAGTATGCTACGTAAGATCAAGGCGCATGTTGTGACTTTATGATATTGTCATGACCTTATATTGCATCTGCAAAGAGACATCCTGGGCCTAATCGCACCCAGAAGTTCCAACCTAGAGTGTGCTACTAGGCCTGGAATGTCTCTGCACATACAATACAATGGTGTCCTAGGCCTAGTCATGGCCAAAAGTCCTTTCCTACCATTAAGGTGCCTGTGTTTTAAAATATGGCAGTGTTAGAAAAGTCACCGAAAGAGTGATGGGGGAGGTTGCCACACAGGTGAATATTAGTTGTTTGTTTTTAACTTTTTGCCAACCCTCTACAGTTCAGCAGAATGGTCGCCATTTTGCTGAATTTGCACTGAGCAAAGTGCCAAAAACTCACTGTCTGAAGAATAAGGATTTTTATAAAGTTCAAGTAAAATCAAATTCTACTCAAATTCACCAAGCTTTAGTTATGATTTCAAATAAGACTAAGGCTAACATCTGCAAGGAGTTTGCATATTCTCCTCACATTTCCATGAGTTTCCTTCCCGGTACTCCAGTTTCCTCCCACGTTATGGTCCCTTTATTTAATGATGTTCTCTATCCTAAGCACCTTCTTGATATGTTTTCTATCCTAGGCTTATTCCATTAGGGTCCCCCATCCTGAGCCCCTTCCTGGTACAATATTCCCCATGCAGAGCCTCTTCCAGTAGTATTGTCCCTCATCCTAGCACCTGTCCAAATTATGTCCTACACACTGGCCCCTTTACTTAGTCCCCTACCCTAGGCTCTATTCTGTAACAATGTCCCCCATCCTGAGCTCTTTACAGTAAAGCCGGGGTCGTACTAGCGTATGGCATCCGATGCGAGAGCATCGGATGCGATATACTAATGACCTTCAGCTCCTGCTCTGCTGCAAGTGGGAGCCAAGTGTCATGCTACTGTGCTCCGAGCCTCTCGCACAGAGAGAATCGAATCACAGCTGCGGAGGAGGCAGAGAAACGAATTTCTCCATCTCATCTATTGTCGGGGTCGGCGTATATCGCACAGCACTCGGATGATATCTGAGTGATGTGCAGTGTGTCACTCGCACCCATAGGCTTCTATGGGTGCGAAAGAGCCGAGACTCGGCCAAGTCTCGGTGCCAATCACAGCATGCTGCGATTGTTCTCACATGCCGATTCGGCATGAGAAAATAATCACAGATGTGATCTGCTCCATAGATTAACAAGGGGCGAGTGCTATGCAATGTTTTCTTGCATTGCACTCGACCGTATTCTACGCTAGTGTGACCCCGGCCTAATAATGGCCCTCAACCTAGCTCTTTTCTATAATAATATGCTTCATCCTGCTCCTTTTAATTAGTAATGTTCCCCATCCTGGGCCCCTTTCTCAAATTTACTCCATCCTAGCTCCTTTCAGGTATAATGTTCCCTATCCTTGGCACCTTTACATAATAGTGTCCCCCATCCTGCTCTAATGTCCCCCACCCTGGACCCTTTCCAGTAATGATGTCCCACATCCTGGGCCCCTTCCTGGCATAATGTTCCCCATCCTAGGCCCCTTCCTGGCATAATGTTCCCCATTCTAGGCCCCTTCCTGTTATAATTCTTCCGCATCCCGTGCACTGTGGCCGAGGATGCACATCTACGTGAAAAAGTTGCAAGAGTCGGTGTAGGGAAGGTGACCTGACGTACGGACGGATGTGTCAGAATGGAGAAAGATAGGTATGCACAGTATAGGTAGGTGTCAGTTATTATAGAGGGGAAACAGCTAGGAAAGTGTAGTGGACGTGCAGTACCTTGGGTGGACATTAGATGGCAGGGAGGAGTGTGAGCAAAGGACTTTACAGCAGCTTAGGGCTTTAGAAACCGTTGGTCATGGGGGGCGTGGTGACAGTTAGAGTGACAATTTCAAGGAACCGGGGAAGTTATAAATACTGAGGGAGGGTTCCAGAAGGTTCCAGTCCCCAGGGGGAGCTCAAGTGACAGGAGGACTACGACAGTCTGTGCACTCTGAGGAGAATCCAGACCAGGGGGACTGAGGAGAGAGAACGTCAGGGGGGTGGTCCTGACAGGAAAGGACCGCAGTTGAGACGAGGTACTGGGTGTAAGACACCGTATGTGACACGACGACTGAGCAGTAGAAGCGCTGTTGGTTAATGGGCCTAAGGCGGCCACAGTGACGGAACTGTCAGGAGCGTCGACAGTAAAGGAGGGGACGGTGTGTGCAGACACGTCTCCAGTGTACGGTGTGAGAAGCGGCTCTGGAAACGGAGGGCCGCGAGGTGTGCTGTCAGTCGGACGGCAAGTGAAGAAATAAACTTGGACCTGTTGCACCCAGAATCTGCCTCCAATTGTCTCTGTACGTCTCTGCGCGGTATAACGAGGGATCACCCCCCTAGTCCGGCCCTCACACCCCTACATCGGTGTGCCCCCTCCCACACTGATAATTATGTCCCTGCTCCAAAGATCTATTTATAGGGAAGTTAGATTATGAGCCCCAATGGGGACAGTGATGACTGTATCTGTAAAGTACTGCAGTATATGATGGTGTTATATGAGCAAGCATAATAATTAATAAATAAATTAGTCATCACAGATACAAATCACATATTCCTAGGCATTGACTAGAGCTTATTTCCATTGAAATAGAAGGATAAGTCCTCCAGATACCATTTATCTCTTGAGGGACATTGTAACAGAAATTAATCCCTGATAAAAATCTGTTCCTGGAGCCCCGTATAGTCACGTGCCATTTAATGTATTGTTGTCTTCATCATAAGTGTTTGGGTTTCGTCAGATATTAGCAACCAGGCCCTATAATAACGTCCTACTATAGCTATGTCAGTGACAATTAGTTATACCAAAATGCCTATGCAATCAGGTTTTCTAAGAGAACATTAAAAGTAAATATTTCTTGATCAGTATGGGTAACTGAAGATACCAAAAAACTGGGAAAAGGAAAGTATGATGATGACTCCTTTCATGTTTCCCATTTACTATCTTCTATGACACATTTTATGATGAATGAAGTATTGCAAACAACAGCTGGATACAGAGTTACACAGGCCTGATTATAATTCATGTTGATCTCAATGCAATTCTACTAAGTGTCCCTTAATTGTAACTGGGAAATTCCCTCTGTGGTCGGTTTAAATAATGTACATTATACAAATGACAAATCTGCCTTTTCAGCTTAAGAATACCGGAACAACCTGATGGTCATTACTTAGGCATACCGTATGTCAGAGAATTTTAAAGCCTTTACTTCTTTAAGACTGAATGAAAAGAGACGGTTCTGACTATTTCTATAGTCAAAGCCACACTGGATGTTTCCTGATTTTTAGGCTGTGTTCTCACACACAGCGTTTTTTTAGCAGTATTCTTAGCTGTTTTTCCAATAATACTGCTAAAAATAAGCTTCCCATTCATTTCTATGCAATTTGCACTTTTTGTGCATATTGATGCGTTTTTTACCGCAAAAAAAAACGCTTTGCGGTAAAAAACGCAGCATGCTCATTAATTTCGTGGATTTTTCCGCGTTTCTGGCTATTTCTATGCGTCTTGAAAACGCGTGAAAAAAAAGCATAAAAACCGCGCATTTGTAGCGCAAAAACCACGCAGAAAACGCGCAGAAAAAAACGTGCGGTTTCTGGGAAGGGAGTCAGGTTTTTCAGCAGAAATTTTCTGCTACGTGTGCACTTAGCCTTAAATATAACAAAATATTAGATAAAGGAACTTTCAGTTGACACCATGCATAGATTGTGAATTATAGCAACATTTACATGGAAATCCAACAAACATATCAATCATTTGAAAAAGTAACTATCCCTTAAAGGGAAGGTGCCGCAATTTTATATAATTTGCAAAAAAAGAGTAAGTAACAAAACATGTTGTTTCAGCAAATGTTGTACTAACCAGGATTTATGGTTTGTTTGTAATAATGTTTTAATGTAGCCACTGGGCGCTGCCATCTTGATTTGCAGATCTGTGGAGGACTCATACAGTCTGCAAATATGGCCGTCCTTGTCAGCAGATTCCACCCATACAGTGTCCATTTTAGGGCATGATCATATATCAAAATCAAACATCATGGACACTGTACGCCCATAATTACTGCAGGACAGTAATGTGAGCTAGTTGTACACTAGGTTTTTGTGCCAAACTTCAGTAGCTGCTCCCCCTAGTGTTAACAAGTGGAAATGCCAAACTTTTTAAAATTATTTTTCATATTTTACAAAATTAAAAACAAATGATAATATTTTTTAAGAAAATGTAAACATTAATTCTTTACATTTTTTCAGTTGCTGAAAAAATTTTTTTGGGATGGCACCTTCCCTTTAAGTGTGTGTGGCAATAGGAGCAACAAGCAAAATGACCACCTTTTCACAGAATTTGATATTAGCCACAACGCTAATGAAGGTAAACTTCATTATGTACGGAAGGTTACCATGAGAGTGCCATAGACATAGTAAAAACAAGCTTTGTACAAAAACACTATACATTGATCATTAAATTCTTTAGAAGTTTAAAAAAGTAGATCTTTAGATGTATTAGTCTGAAAAGTGATGGCTAAGACTTTGTGACTCCAATTTAAAGCCAGCATCACCACTGGGCGCACCTAGGCAAGTCCCGGTGACCTGGACGGACAGAAGGGCCCACTTGCCTTTGGGGACACCGGCACGCTACAGTTGTGGCCAAAAGTATTGACACCCCTGCAATTCTGTCAGATAATACTCAGTTTCTTCCTGAAAATGATTGCAAACACAAATTCTTTGGTATTATTATCTTCATTTAATTTGAAAAACACAAAAGAGATTGAAGCAAAAAGTAAAACATTGATCATTTCACACAAAACTCCAAAAATGGGCCAGACAAAAGTATTGGCACCCTCAGCCTAATACTTGGTTGCACAACCTTTAGCCAAAATAACTGCAACCAACCGCTTCCGGTAACCATCAATGAGTTTTTTACAATGCTCTGCTGGAATTTTAGACCATTCTTCTTTGGCAAACTGCTCCAGGTCCCTGATATTTGAAGGGTGCCTTCTCCAAACTGCCATTTTTAGATCTCTCCACAGGTGTTCTATGGGATTCAGGTCTGGACTCATTGCTGGCCACTTTACAAGTCTCCAGTGCTTTCTCTCAAACCATTTTCTAGTGCTTTTTGAAGTGTGTTTTGGGTCATTGTCCTGCTGGAAGACCCATGACCTCTGAGGGAGACCCAGCTTTCTCACACTGGGCCCTACATTATGCTGCAAAATTTGTTGGTAGTCTTCTGACTTCATAATGCCATGCACACGGTCAAGCAGTCCAGTGCCAGAGGCAGCAAAGCAACCCCAAAACATCAGGGAACCTCCACCATGTTTGACTGTAGGGACCGTGTTCTTTTCTTTGAATGCCTCTTTTTTCTCCTGTAAACTCTATGTTGATGCCTTTGCCCAAAAAGCTCTACTTTTGTCTCATCTGACCAGAGAACATTCTTCCAAATCGTTTTAGGCTTTTTCAGGTAAGTTTTGGCAAACTCCAGCCTGGCTTTTTTATGTCTCGGGTTAAGAAGTGGGGTCTTCCTGGGTCTCCTACCATACAGTCCCTTTTCATTCAGACGCCGATGGATAGTACGGGTTGACACTGTTGTACCCTCGGACTGCAGGGCAGCTTGAACTTGTTTGGATGTTAGTCGAGGTTCTTTATCCAACATCCGCACAATCTTGCGTTGAAATCTCTTGTCAATTTTTCTTTTCAGTCCACATCTAGGGAGATTAGCCACAGTGCCATGGGCTTTAAACTTCTTGATGACACTGCGCACGGTAGACACAGGAACTTTCAGGTCTTTGGAGATGGACTTGTAGCCTTGAGATTGCTCATGCTTCCACACAATTTGGTTTCTCAAGTCCTCAGACAGTTCTTTGGTCTTCTTCCTTTTCTCCATGCTCAATGTGGTACACACAAGGAAACAGGACAGAGGATGAGTCAACTTTAATAAATGTCAACTGGCTGCAAGTGTGATTTAGTCATTGCCAACACCTGTTAGGTGCCACAGGTAAGTTACAGGTGCTGTTAATTACACAAATTAGAGAAGCATCACATGATTTTTCAAACAGTGCCAATACTTTTGTCCACCCTCTTTTTTATGTTTGATGTGGAATTATATCCAAATTGGCTTTAGGACAATTCTTTTTGTGTTTTTTCATTTAAGACAAATTAAATCAAGATAATAATACCAAAGAATTTGTGTTTGCAATCATTTTCAGGAAGAAACTGAGTATTATCTGACAGAATTGCAGGGGTGTCAATACTTTTGGCCACAACTGTATGTGGTCCATGAGTAAAGGGGGCCCGCAAAACACCTTAAACTGGTTCAAATACTCACCTCTCCCTATTCACCGCTTCTCCGGACTTCGCTGCTCTGGTCATCTCAGCGTCTTCTGACTCTCTGTGATGTCTCAGTGCAGAGGATGCAATGACGTCACTACTTTGTGCCCTCTGTTCAAAATATATAGAACCATTATACTGTATGGAGTATTATGGTGCCCATTATACTGTATGCAGCAATTTATGGGGCTTATTATACTGTATGGAGCACTATATTGGCTCATTATAATGTATGAAGCGCTATCTGGGGCCATCATGCTGTATGCAGCAATATATGGGGCTCATTATACTGTATGGAGCAATATATTCAGCCACTTATGTATGTAGCAATATATGGGGCCCATTTTATTGTATTTAGCACTATTGGGAGCCATTATAGTGTATTTAGCCCTATGTGGGGATCATTATACTATGTGGAGCAATATATGGGGTTTGTTATACTGTATGGAGCACTATGTGGAGCCCATTTTACTGTATGGAGGACTATGTGGGGCCTATTATACTTTATAGAGGCTTATACTGTCCAAACTAAAATGAAAGGCTTGCAGTAGCTCTGTGTGACTGCAGACGTTTGCATCCCCTGTGCGCAGCGAGGATTCACTGGTTTCTAAGCTACTGTAGAATTTATAATAAGTATCACTCATGTAATATAAGAAGTAAGTGACATCTTTGGCATTGTACTATACAGTGGGGAAAAAAAGTATTTAGTCAGCCACCAATTGTGCAAGTTCTCCCACTTAAAAAGATGAGAGGCCTGTAATTGGCATCATAGATAGACCACAACGATGAGAGTCAAAATGAGAAAACAAATCCAGAAAATCACCTTGTCTGATTTAGCAAGATTTATTTTGCAAATTATGGTGGAAAATAAGTATTTGGTCACCTAAAAACATGCAAGATTTCTGGCTCTCGCAGACCTGTAACTTCTTCTTTAAGATGCTCCTCTGCCCTCCACTCATTACCTGTAGTAATGGCACCTGTTTTTAGTTGTGGGCAGCACGGTGGCTCAGTGGTTAGCGGTTGTCCTTGGTGGGTCCTGGGTTCGAATCCCACCAAGGACAACATCTGCAAGGAGTTTGTATGTTCTCCCTGTGTTTGCGTGGGTTTCCTCTGGGCACTCCGGTTTCCTCCCACACTCCAAAGACATACTGATAGAGAATTTAGATTGTGAGCCCCATCGGGGACAGTGATGTAAATGTGTGCAAACTGTAAAGCGCTGCGGAATATGTTAGCGCTATATAAAAATAAAGATTAAAGATTATTACTTATCAGTATAAAAGACAACAGTCACACTCCAAACTCCACTATGGTGAAGACCAAAGAGCTGTCAAAGGACATCAGAAACAAAATTGTAGCCCTGCACTAGGCTGGGAAGACTGAATCTGAAATAGGCAAGCAGCTTGGTGTGATGAAATCAACTGTGGGAGCAATGATAAGAAAATGGAAGACATACAAGACCACTCATAATCTCCCTCGATCTGGGGCTCCACGCAAGATCTCACCCCGTGAGGTCAAAATGATCACAAGAACGGTGTGCAAAAGTCCCAGAACCACACGGGGGACCTAGTGAATGACCTGCATAGAGCTGAGACCACCATAACAAAGGCTACCATCATTAACACACTACACCACCAGGGACTAAGATCCTGCAGTGCCAGACGTGTCCCCTTGCTTAAGCCAGTACATGTCCGGGCCCATGTGAAGTTGCTAGAGAGCATTTGGATTATCCAGAAGATTATTGGAAGAGTTTCATATGATCTGATGAAACCAAAGTAGAACTGTTTGGTAGAAACAAAACTCATTGTGTTTGGAGGAGACAGAATGCTGAGTTGCATCCAAAGAACACCATACCTACTGTGAAGTATGGGGATGCCAACACATGGTTTGGAGCTGTTTCTCTGCAAAGGGACCAAGATCACTGATCCATGTACATGAAAGAATGAATGGGGTCATGTATTGTGAGATTTTGAGTGCAAACCTCCTCCATCAGCAGGGGCATTGAAGATTAAACGTGGATGGGTCTTTCAGCATGATAATGATCCCAAGCACACCGCAAGGGCAACAAAGTAGTGGCTTCATAAAAAGCAAATGAAGGTCCTGGAGTGGCCCAGCCAGTCTCCAGATCTCAAACCCATAGAAAACCTTTGGAGGGATTTGAAAGTATGTCTTACCCAGTGGCAGACCCAAAACATCACTGCTCTAGAGGAGATCTGCATGGAGGAATGGGCCAACATACCACCAACAGTGTGTGCGAACCTTGTGAAGACTTATAGAAAACGTTTGACCTCTGTCATTGCCAACAAAGGATATATAACAAAATATTGAGATGAACTTTTATTAATGACCAAATACTTATTTTCCACCATAATTTGCAAAATAAATCTTGCCAAATCAGACAAGGTGATTTTCTGGATTTGTTTTCTAATTTTGACTCTCATAGTTGTGGTCTACCTATGATGGCAATTACAGGCCTCTCTCATCTTTTTAAGTGGGAGAACTTGCACAATTGTTGGCTGACTAAATACTTCTTTTCCCCACTATATGTAGATGTTTTCTTAATGTCGCCTGTATATTTCCTATACCTTATAATAATTATGCTGCTCCATGTAAATTATACGTGCTACAGAAAAACTATATACATTTTTGAAATCAGGACAAAAAGATGATTCAGAAAAGTGCAACGTCACCTGCAATGATTACAAAAAATATATTTTGTAGTCCTGTGTAATAAGACTTGCCCCCCGAGGAAGCAGGGCGAAACGTGCGTGTCGGGGTGTAGTGACAGGACTCCGGGCTTATTTTCATGTTTACATGCTGCTAGGATCCAGGTAATGTATGCATGGCTTCTTTATGGACATAGAAACACATGTTATTAATTTTGTGCTTGGCGCGGCATTATCTATTTGGAATTTAGATTAAGTTCTCCTTTGGTGGAGACTTTGTTAGTGAAGGCATTTTCATAAATGGTTAATGCATGTCTTATGGCAATGATTTCCCTGGGGGACTTTTATGAATTACTGTTCTTCCAAAGGAATACGTATTTTGGGATATTATAATCATGCAGGCTCACAATTTTTCCTTGTGTTCATTAGTCTTTTGAGTGCCAGGTCACGTACCATGCAGCAATTTATGTAATTTTTGAGGAGTCATTGTGTCACTTTCTTTTTGTTCTTGTACTTTTTTTTTTGTCTATGCAAATATTTTTATACAGGATAATTAATAAAATATGGATTTTTAAGTACTTGTTGGTTTATGCTCAAATTTTTGGGGGGGGCTTTCATGGAGTTACCAAAAATGGTGGATTTCTAGTGTAATTTTTTTAGCTATTTTTTGGTGTTACTGTGGCAAAAGAGTTATTCACCAACAGTGTGTGCCAACCTTGTGAAGACTTACAGAAAACGTTTGACCTCTGTCATTGCCAACAAAGAATATAACAACATATTGAGATTAACTTTTGTTAATGACCAAATACATATTTTCCACCATAATTTGCAAAATAAATCTTGCCAAATCAGACAAGGTGATTTTCTGGATTTGTTTTCTCATTTTGACTCTCATAGTTGAGGTCTACCTATGATGTCAGTTACAGGCCTCTCATCTTTTTAAGTGGGAGAACTTGCACAATTGTTGGCTGACTAAATACTTTTTCCCCCACTGTACCTATATTTCTCTGTTGTATCTGTTCATCACGAATTGTGGTATGTGTTAAAGGGCTACACTGAGACTCTTTTGTTGGGGGCCCACGAAAACCAAAAACGTGGAGTCGGCCCTGTCACGATTGAACCACAATGAGAACCATCGTTTAGAAATATTGAAAATGTAAAACTAGAAAATCTTCCCATTTGTTGCGTTTCTACTAAAATTATAAGAGCATCTTACATCTTAAAAAAAACAAAATGGACTTAGCCAAGCTGAACAGAGCGTCAACTAAGTCCACTGGGACCCAAATGCAATATTCATAAAAGACTCCAGTGCCTAAAGAAATAGCAATTGTTAGCTACTGTTACGGTATGTTATTAATGTAGATTGTCAGGAAACTCAACGCTATCCACATAATGTAAAATGGATGGTTAAGTGCATGAATGACCTGGCTATGTAAATATCATAGTACATTATGTTTAATGCCTACTACATTTGTGTAATATGCAATCTATAGTAATGCTGACCTCCAGTGTGTCTGTTTGTCTGTTACTTGTAGAAAATTAGATTTTTTTAGCATTGCAATGATCTAAAGCTGTAAATAAGTTTAACACTCAAATTATAAAAAAAAACTTAGGTTATGATCACGATGCTTTTTGCAGCATTTTTTGTATGTAAAATGCAGAATTTTAGCAGGAAAAATGCTACATATATTACATTGATTTTTATGCTCTTTTCAAGAATTTTTTATGCATTGTGATGCTTTTTATGCATTCTCTGGAATGAGTAAGAAAATACAGCAAAAATGTTAAAATAATTGACATGGTGAATAGTTAAAAAGAAAAAACTTGCTTCAGCTCCAAAAATGTCCAGTGAATCCGATGTAGTCTACAAATAGAAACCTGAAATGCATAAAAAGAGAGAAATAAAAACAAGACATTGTCCTTCGTAAACCTATTTATTATAAAAAAAAAAGTTCCCCGAATCCATCATCCAAAACCTATGGAGCCTCGTTCTGCGCAAGACCTGGCGACTGTGAAGAGCGGTAATTTAATTGGCATCACTGCTATTCACAGTCGCCGGGTCTCGCTTGGAGCAGCGTGAGCCGGCAACTCTGATGAGCAAAGTTTGCAAACCTTTAACACATAAAAATCATTATTTTCTGCAAGACATTTTTGGCTGTTACGTATCAATCAGATGGCACACAAAAGTCACCTATGGGTCTGTATCACACATGCCGCGCAGTTCAAAAACAGAAATGTCTACGTGTGTGTTGCACGGACACATCATCTGTGTGAAAACGCGGACATGTGCGCAGCCCCATAGATTATATTGAGTGTGTGCATGTGTCTCTAGCACATGTGAAAACTGACGCCACACATGCTGGAGACATGAGCATGTGAAGAAGACCTTACGCTGATGGGAGGAGTGCTTAGGCAGAAAAGGAAATCTCATGTATTTTTCTGCTACTATAAAATGTGTTTTTTCTACATTATAAAATACACATAAAAAAATGCAGCAGACTGATGTATACATAAAAATATAACAATGTCATAAAGGCATTACATTAGCTGTGCGAGAGTAAGATTTCCACAAGACAAGGTCAGAACTCTGGAAACCCTTTCTTTGATGATCTTCTGGTGACTGATCTCTGTAGCTTCACAAATTAGACTCTGAAGTTTAGCTGTTACTACCTACAAAAGAAAAAGGGGCCAGCTCCTCAATTGCATTAGCTTTTTCAGGGGTAATATGATATTACATGGTGCACAATCAAATTTGATATGAAAATGTATCACATCATGGCTGCCATAAACCCTTTGCAGTAAATCTTCATTCTGTCTAACAGAGAGAGGTCCTCATTTTGTGCTATATAGACAGGGGGTGTCCTACTGAGACTCAAGTTTTCATGGACAGTTCTAATTTCTAAATGTGTAAGTTTAACTTATGAATGTGTACATTTGTTATTAACACAGACAAATCGGCAATAATGTGGGCATCGTTAAGAAGCAAAATGCAACTGGTAAATTGTTTAATAAAAATATAGAATATTTCATTTTCATGGAAGTTTCTATAAAACCAGCTGCTAGAGTGACCTTGAAGAGTAAGATGTTAGTTTATAGTTAAGAGGACCTTTAGAACATTCATAACATCATGTTTTATGACTTTGGAAAATGTGGCATTCTTACAAGGCAATAGACTAGTCGGCATGTCATGAAAGTGAATTGGGAATAGTGTTCTGCTGTCACACCACAGTGATTCAGCTGTCAATGCTCCAGAATGGAATTGTGAAGATGTGACAAGGATACAGAGTACTCTATTCACTTTCATGATATGCAGACTACATCAAAGTTTAAGAATGGTGCAATTTCCTAAATAAAAAAGCAAGAATAAATGCATTATCCTAATGCTTTCATTCTATAGCTTCCCGAATGCTGCAAAGGATAGAATTGTATTCTTTTTTAAATATTTCAAATTTACTACATTAAATTTGTTATAGGTAAATTACTTCTGCCTCTGTTGTGGCATTTAAGGCCCAGACAATGACCATCAAAACACAGATCTGAAAAATTACAAGTTGTTGCAAGTTTCTATATCAAGCATTGGAAAGGATATTTAGTCATAAAATGTGCCCAATACATTGCAGAATGGTAACTGGTTATCCACCCTTAAGTTCACTGCCTTATCTCTGTTTCTATATGCACTGGTTCTGGCTTGATCGTCTCTCTCTACTTGCATCAGTTGCACATGCCCCATCAGCAGCATTCCTGGTACTGTACCAATGTCTCTGATTCTTATGTTCCCATGTTCCCATAGTTATCAACCATTCATAAATTTGAAGCAGGATATTGTGAAAAATGGCACTCACCACTGGTATGTGAAAAAAAATGGCAACTTTATTTGGTCATCATGTGAGAAGAGATATAAAGGGATGAATGAGCATCTTTTGCCAAATGGTGCTCATTCATCCCTTTATGTCTCCTCTACTCACGTGATGACTAAATAAAGTTGCCATTTTTTCACACACCAGTGGTGAGTGCCGTTTTTCCCAATATCCTGCTTCAAACTGATTATATTCTCTACAAGCTGTGCACCAACTAATCTGGTTATCCACTAGTTTTTCTGTCAAACCAACAAAGCTTACGGACTAATATAGTTAAAGTGTTCCACCAGTGCCAACGTTACTCTTTTTTTCCTTTAACATCCTAATTTGTTTAGTATACATATTGTTTTCACTACCTTAAAATGTAACAGATATACAGTATCATATAGCAGGTGTACTTTTGGTCTATGCATAAAGGGGCACCAGGGTATAAAAATGCTGCACTTACTACTAGAGTTGAGCGATACCGTCAGATACTTCAAAGTATCGGATCGGAATGGATCGGCCGATCTTAAAAAAAGTATCGGTATCGCCGATTCCGATACCGGAAGTCCCATTCAAGTCTATGGGACTTCCGGTATCGGAATAAGAAAAACCCTGTTTTTGCCTTGTACAGCCTCTCTGGGGTCTGTACGGGCCTTTCGGGGGGCTGTGCCGGCCTGCCAGGGGGTCTGTGCAGGCTCCGGTGGTCTGTGCCGGCCTGCCGGGGGGCTGTGCCGGCCTGCCGGGGGGGCTGTGCAGGCTCCGGGGGGCTGTGCCGGCCTGCCAGGGGGCTGTGCCGGCCTGCCGGTGGTCTGTGCAGGCTCCGGGGGGCTGTGCCGGCCTGCCGGGGGGCTGTGCCGGCCTGCCGGTGGTCTGTGCAGGCTCCGGTGGGCGGTGCCGGCCTGCCGGGGGGCTGTGCCGGCCTGCCGGGGGTCTGTGCAGGCTTCGGGGGTCTGTGCAGGCATCGTCCGATGGGACTACAAGTCCCATCGGGCGATGCCTGCTACCATGACAGTGATTGACACATTAGCCAATGATGGGACAGTAGTAGTCCCATCATCCGGCTAATGTGTTGAATGTAAAAAAAAAAAAAAAAAAAATTACATGCTACATACATGCTACATTCATACTACATACTACATACATGCTACATTCATACTACATATATACTACATGCAACATACATACTACGTATATACTACATGCATGCAACATGCATACTACATATATACTACATGCAACATACATACTACATATATACTACATGCATGCAACATGCATACTACATATATACTACATGCTACATACATACTACATGCTACATACATACTACATATATACTACATGCATGCTACATACATACTGCATGCTACATGCATGCTACATACATACTACATACATACTACATGCTACATACATACCACATATATACTACATACATACTACATACATACTACATGCTACATACATACTACATACATACTACATGCATGCTACATACAATACATTCATACAATACATACATAGACATACAGTACATATAACATAGAGTAACATACTTACCAATACTTGTCACATTGTTCCCCGAAGCCATTGTCTTTTACGGAATAAATATTAACATAACAAACCACAAAAATACTCACCCACGATCCGAAGCAGTCCACGAGTGTGTCCCACGACGATCTTGGGTAGAGAACTGCAGCATCAGCTGATGCTGCCGTTCTCTACGGGCTGCAGGAATCCAATGACGGAAGGTAGGTATCCTTCCGCACTGTATTCCTCCGCCACTTAAAAAAAAAAAAGTCCCTAGTCTCACTTTATGCCATTGCTGTGTGGGAATTTCCCATGCAGCAATGGCATAAAGTGAGACTAGGGACTTTTTTTTTTTTTAAGTGGCGGAGGAATACAGTGCGGAAGGATACCTACCTTCCGTCATTGGATTCCTGCAGCCCGTAGAGAACGGCAGCATCAGCTGATGCTGCAGTTCTCTACCCAAGATCGTCGTGGGACTCACTCGTGTACTGCTTCGGATCATGGGTGAGTATTTTTGGGGTTTGTTATGTTAATATTTATTCCGTAAAAGACAATGGCTTCGGGGAACAATGTGACAAGTATTGGTAAGTATGTTACTCTATGTTATATGTACTGTATGTCTATGTATGTATTGTATGAATGTATTGTATGTAGTATGTATGTAGTATATATGTGGTATGTATGTAGCATGTAGTATGTATGTAGCATGCATGTAGTATGTATGTAGTATGTATGTGGTATGTATGTAGCATGTAGTATGTATGTAGTATATATGTGTTATGTATGTAGCATGCATGTAGTAAGTATGTAGTATGTATGTAGTATATGTAGTATGTATGTAGCATGTAGTATGTATGTAGCATGCATGTAGTATATATGTAGTATGTATGTAGCATGTAGTATGTATGTAGCATGCATGTAGTATATATGTAGTATGTATGTAGCATGTAGTATGTATGTAGCATGCATGTAGTATGTATGTAGTATGTATGTAGTATGTATGTGGTATGTATGTGGTATGTATGTAGCATGTAGTATGTATGTAGTATGTATGTAGCATGCATGTAGCATGCAGTATGTATGTAGCATGCATGTAGTATATATGTAGTATGTATGTAGCATGTAGTATGTATGTAGCATGCATGTAGTATGTATGTAGTATGTATGTAGTATTTTTTTTTTTTTTTTTTTTTAACATTTAACACATTAGCCGGATGATGGGACTACTACTGTCCCATCATTGGCTAATGTGTCAATCACTGTCATGGTAGCAGGCATCGTCAGATGGGACTTATAGTCCCATCGGACGATGCTTGCACAGACCCCCGGACATCAGCACAGCCCCCCGGCAGGCCGGCACAGCCCCCCGGCAGGCCGGTACAGACCCCCACAGGGTGCACAGACCACCGGCAGGCCGGTACAGACCCCGGGCAGTCCACACAGCCCCCCGGCAGGCCGGCAGAGACCCCCGGAAGGCCCGAAATGACGGCGCATAATGATGCGCACACACCGCGCATCATGATGACGTCAGGCTGTCAATCAACTTTGAACTTCCGATTCCGATGCCGACTTCCGATATTGAAAAAATATCGGAAGTCGGTATCGGAATTCCGATACAGCAAGTATCGGCCGATACCCGATACTTGCGGTATCGGAATGCTCAACACTACTTACTACTCATTTCATTTAAAATCTATAGTAACAAGTTAAAGAGGTTGTCTTGCCTTAGACTACAAGTCTGCAGTCACTTTATCTGACTGCAAACTTGTGAATCCTCACATCGCGTGCACTGTGGCAATGCCATGAGAAGTAGGCGTGTGACCATATGTATTTGATTTGCATAAATGTGGTCACATGCCAACTAGATAGGTGTGGCCATGCTCAATACAAGTGTATTAAATAAGGCTGGATACAGTCTAGTCGGAATGCCGCAGGATGTATGCATATCATATACCTACTGGCACCAGTGCGCGTAATATGGTGATTCACAATTCTGCCGTCATGTAGAGAGACTGTAGACTTGTACTCTAAGGCCAGAAAGCCCATTTTAGCGTGATATAGAAAGGTTAATGGTGTGCCTTTAACTGCCTTTAATTTTTTAATTGCCTTTTTTCTTTCATTGCTAGAATTTATTCTCATGACACAACATTCTGCCAGTCTCCTGTTATGAATGGGTCACCGAGGAGAAAAATGCAAAACAAGCTAAGTCACAGAAAACCAGAGAGGTTGGTAGCTATGCAGATTGCAGATCCCTGATCTTACCACACAACTAGCAGTAGCCGTGGAGCGTGCCTACGATGTTCCTAGACGCTTCGTCACAGCCGGAGGGCTAAATAAGCCTAAAGCAAGAAAAGGGAAAACTAACTGCCCCAGAGCAGACACCAAAGGAATAGATAGTCCCCACACATGTATTGACGGTGAAACAAGATGAAGGCACAAACACAGGCAGGAAAATAGGCTGAGCAAATGATGGGGCCCAAACTAACTAGACAGGAAAGGAAAGGAGAGACACTGTCTGCAACCTGCAAAAAACCCTACAAAAATCATGTCCAACACTTCTGATAGCAAAATTAACCCTGAAGTCACTAGACTTCTCCCACTATATCAGCACTCTGAAATATTCTGAGACAGAGCAAAAAGAGACCGAACTAGTAAGTGACAAAAAGCCAATTGGCAAAATACTGATAAATAAGAGTGGAAATTCAGCACAGCCCCAAGCAGGGGCTGGCTGACCACACCAAAAAAATGAATAGACCAACAAAACCAAGTGTGAACATTAGCAGAAAAACTTAGCTTTAGATGACTGGAACAGAGCTGAAAACCAAGAGGTGACAAGCCTGAAGGAATCACCAGCAACTGAATAGGGCGTCGGCTGTCTTAAATCCAATCTGAGACTCCTGAGATCCAATCGTCATCCTCACTCTCAGGTGGCAGATCTCCACCAAATCAGCCTCTCTACCTCCGGTTACCACCAGAGGGAGTCTGGAAGGAGAACTCACAACTGGTGAACCAGAGAATGAACTCACAACAGTCTCCTCTTCAAGGAAACTATGCTTCTTATCATGTATGTTTTCAATTGTCAGCCACAATGTGTTCTGGGTACATGGTAAATAAAGAATAACCCTGGGTAGTGGTGGGGGCTACATGAGCTACATAGAGTTACATTTGTTGTAAATGGAATAAAATATTGCCTTGTGTTTTTAGTAGATCAGATAAAGTGACTTGCTCACAACCTGTGTGCAGTTTCCTTTTTCTCCAAGCACTTTTAAATTAAAGGCGTAAACTCCTAATTTGGCCTCACTGGTGATCTGGCATATCTGACTTTGGGTCAGAACGAAAACAGCTACAACAAGCGTAGATACAAAACAAAGGAAAAAAAGGTGGAAAAAGATGAACGGTTGGTTCAAGATTTATTCAGACGCTCTGCTCAGGCCAACGTGCACAGAAGAGTGCCATATTGCACGATTTATGTAGACAGAAAAAAGCAGTAGGAAATTGCAAAGAAAAGGGGTCAAAAGTCAGGTGAGTAATATAAGATAAGACATGGAAACATAATATTGTTGCACAGTGAAATATCCAAAGAAATTCATTTCGTACATAAAAACGTATGGATGAATATCTGAGCTTTATATGCTGATTAGTGTCCATGCCATTACAATAACGGGCTTTATCACAATCAGAACTGTGTGTCATGGGTTTTCCTGTTGCCTCCGACTCTTTGAGCATTGGTTATACACAGATTAAGATCACAGAAACATTTCTGCCTTCTCTTTAGGTAGCTATGCAACTCTACATGAAGTCATCATTCTTTAACAATGTTATGCCACTGCAGAATAAAGTCCCTTAAAATTAAAACATGCATAGGGTTAAGGACTACAAGGCTATGGAATACAAAGATCAATATCTAGTCCTCAATCAAGCGAATTACAACTTATCTAATTTTCTACTATATCCGGAATGATCACTTTTGTTTCCCCAGAAGCAGCATTCACTGAGAGTAATATAGATGTTGGATCGATAATATCATCTATTTTACAGCAAGCAACGAAATCTCCATGAAAATACTGTCAATAATGTAATTTTCAGGCTGTGAGGTATTTCTAAGAAAAAGTAATATAAGCACACAGCAGGACATCACTAGCAATTTTAATTATAGCCTCAAATATTTACAAAGATGTCAAGACAAACAAAGACACCCTCCGTGTCAAACTATTTCTATTTCTTTTTCACGAAAACATTGTGAAGCACATAGCTTGGTAGTATGAATCTATGCTATGAATAAACATGGTGGCCAACTGTTATGTTATGATTTTATTATGATTTTATTTAATTATTGTTTTTAGATATTTCTGTCTTTAATCTAGTTGAGATTTAATGTTGCAATTGCTTAGCATTAAGACATCTTTCTTCAAGATTTTATACCATGGTCACTTTTACACACTGTAAGGAGAACTCAGGCTGTCATGGGAACCAGATAAGAATGACCCCGAAGTGCATTTCACACATTAAAATATCACTTTCTCAGGGGGATATAAAATAATATAAAATATCCCTTTTGGAAAGGGATATTTTAACAAGCGAAGCGCGCGTCGGGGGTTTATTCTTATCCGATAGACTCACGACTGCCACTCATTTGCCTGTCTTTTTCATACATTGTTTATAAATTGTTGAATATTTGATATTTGCTAATTAAAAATTATTACTTAAACCTATTACACTCCACAGACTCCTGTTTTTTCATGTTCAAGCTGCAGCAGCGCATGATGACATTAGTCTGCTCTCATGCATTAGTAGAGTAGGACATGGTGCTGGGTAAATTATATTTTTTGAGGAACTGCAGATCGAATCTCAGTATGTTCAAATTTGTGTTAAATCACAAATTTCTGGAAATTTGACGCAAACTGATCAGCTTGATCCGCTGCCATGTTCTATTACCAGTTTCTACTTTATGGTTGTTATGAGATTTGTCGCAAACATGGCCTTTAAAAGGAACCTGTCCCTCTGAACACCATGTAGACAGCAAATTACAGAGCAGAAAAAATTGATCTAGTTGATGCAACCTATAGATTTTTTGGTAAAATTAAATATTTTATGCACATAAATCCCTGATCATTCTATGACCAGTCCTAATCAGTAGCTGACAGCTTTACCTGTATGATTATGCATACTGTGATGACGGTCAACTGCTCAGTTAGACTGCCCACTGGACCCAATGCAAGTTATACGGAATTTTTTCCAAGAAGACTATATATCAATCTGCTATCCTACTTCTGTTGTATACCATGGACCCATAGATTGGAATACATTTCATGGCTTTTTTTGCTTTTTTTAAAAAAATGCTAGCCACTTGAAAAATGTGTGCCTTGCAGCACTGGAGTCCTGGAGTCAAATCCCAACAAGGACAGCATCTACAAGGAGTTTGTGTGCCTCCCACATGTTTGTGTGGGTTTCCTCTGGGTACACTGGTGTCCTCCCACACTCCAAAGACATACTAATAGGGAATTTAGATTGTGTGCCATTGGAGACAGTGATGATGTCTGTAAAGCACTGTGGAATTAATGGTGCCATATAAGGGTGCAAAATAAATAAATTATCCCATGTATGCTCTTTATTGTAGAATATGTAATAATTTTGACTATTTTATATATTAATTTTGTTTCATTTTTATTTGAACATCAAAACTAAAAGTTTACATAATTTTACAGAAAATATATTTACATTTTCAAATCTGAACATTCAGTTAAAATACAGTAACCTATAAATTACCGTTAGGCCATAAAACTCAATTTATTATCATCCTTTATAACATGGTTTCTGCTCCTTAAACTCTACTGAAACTGCCCTCACTAAAGTCTCTAACGAACTATTAACCCCTTTACCACCTTAGGTTTTTTGTGTTTTCAATTTTTGCTCCCTTTCTTCCCAGTGCCATAACATGTATAGTGTCATTTTTATGTAAGTGGTAAAAAAAAAAATCCAAAGTTTGAAAAAAAAAAAATAATAATTCCTGCAATTTTCCAAGACCCATAGCGTCACAATTTTTCAGGACCTGGGGCTTGGTGATGGCTTATTTTTTGTGCACTGAGGTGACATTTTTATTGATATAATTTTGGGACAGATACGATGTTTTGATCACCCATTATTGCATATTATTGTAATTTTGCGGCGACCAAAAAACATAATTCTGGTATTTTGATTTTTTTTCTCATTACGCCGTTTACTGTTCGGATTAATCTATTATATATTTTTGGCATTTGAGTGCAGCAATAGCAAATATGTATATTTTTGATATTTGTTTAATTGATTTAATTTGGATGGGTCAAAAGGGGGTGATTTAACCGCTTCACGACCCATGACGCCTACGTAGGCGTCATGAAAAGTTGTGCCCAAACGACCTATGACGCCTACATAGGCGTCATGCTATAAATAGCCCCCCTGCGGGTCGGGCGACCGGGGTCACTGAAAGGTCACCCGACCCGCACACAAAGGACACTCTACAGTTAATCCCTGGGGGCGTGGCTTAGCTCCCACGTGCCTACGATCGCTCTGATTGGCTGTTAAAAGTGAAACAGCCAATCAGAGCGATTTGTAATATTTCACCAATGAAATTTGGTGAAATATTACAATCCAGCCATGGCCGATGCTGCAATAGCATCGGACATGGCTGGACACCGACCCCTGACCCCCCCCACACACCGACTGGCGGGGCCGATCGGCCCCCGCCACCGATGGACGGCGGCGATCGTTCGCCGCCGTCATCATCTGCTCCCCCTCTCCTGTCTATCGCTCCCTCCCACCTTCCGATCCCCCCAGGACCTCCGATCGTGCTCCCGGTGTCCCGCCGTGGCTCCCGGCATCCGGATCATGGGCGCCGCCATCTTGCAAAATGGCGGGCGCATGCGCAGTGCGCCTGCCATTGTCCAAGATGGCGGCGCCCATGAATTTGCCAGTTGCACGTTCATTTTTCATTTTGATCACTGTGATACACTCTCACAGTGATCAAAATGAAAAAAAAGTAAATACACCCCCCTTTTATCACCCCCATAGCCAGGCGCAAATAATAAAATAAAAAAAATATTTTTTTTTCCATTTAGGGTTCGAACTAGGGTTAGGGTTGGAATTAGGGTTAGGGTTGGAATAAGGGTTAGGGTTGGAATAAGGGTTACAGATAGGGTTAGGGTTAGAAATAGGGTTAGGACTAGAATTAGGGTTAGGGTTGGAATTAGGGTTAAAATTAGGGTTAGGGTTAAAATTAGGGTTAAAATTAGGGTTAGGGTTGGAATTAGGGTTAGGGCTGGAATTAGGGTTAGGGTTGGAATTAGGGTTAGGGCTGGAATTAGGGTTAGGGCTGGAATTAGGGTTAGGGCTGGAATTAGGGTTAGGGATGGGTTGGGATTAGGGTTAGGCTTGTAGTTAGGGTTAGAGTTGGGATTAGGGTTAGGGGTGTGTTGGCGTTAGGGCTGTGGTTAGGGTTATTATTAGGGTGGGATTAGGGTTAGGGGTGTGTTGGGGTTAGGGTTGGAGTTAGAATTGAGGGGTTTCCACTGTTTAGGCACATCACGGGGTCTCCAAGCGTGACATGGCGCCATGATTTATTCCAGCCAATTTTGCGTTCAAAATGTCAAACAGCACTCTCTCCATTCCGAGCCCCGACGTGTGCCCAAACAGTGGTTTACCCCCACAAATGGGGTATCAGCGTACTCAGGAAAAATTGCAAAACAACTTTGGGGGTCTAATTTCTCCTGTTACCCTTGGGAAAATAAAAAATTGGGGGCTAAAAAAATGATTTTTGTGAAAAAAAATGATTTTTTTTGTTTTTACGGCTCCGAGTTATAAACTTCGGTGAAGCACTTGGGGGTTCAAAGTGCTCATCAAACATCTAGATAAGTTCCTTGGGGGGTCTAGTTTCCAAAATGGGGTCACTTGTGGGGGGTTTCCACTGTTTAGGCACATCAGGGGCTCTGCAAACGTAACATGACGCCCGCAGACCATTCCATCAAGTCGGTATTTCAAAACGTCACTACTTCCCTTCCGAGCCCCGATGTGTGCCCAAACAGTGGTCCCCCCCCACATATGGGGTACCAGCGTACTCAGGCAGGACAAACTGGAGAACAACTTTTGGGGTCGAATTTATCCTGTTAACCTTGTGAAAATAAAAAATTGCGGGCTACAAAATCATTTTTTGAGGAAAAAAAAAGATTTTTTATTTTCACGGTTCTGCGTTATAAACTTCTGTGAAGCACTTGGGGGTTCAAAATGCTCACCACATATCTAGATAAGTTCCTTGGGTGGTCTAGTTTCCAAAATGGGGTCATTTGTGGGGGGTTTCCACTGTTTAGGCACATCAGGGGCTCTGCAAACGTAACATGACGCCCGAAGACCATTCCATCAAGTCGGTATTTCAAAACGTCACTACTTCCCTTCCGAGCCCCCATGTGTGCCCAAACAGTGGTCCCTCCCCACATATTGGGTACCAGCGTACTCAGGACAAACTGGACAACAACTTTTGGGGTCCAATTTCTCCTGTTACTATTGTGAAAATAAAAAATAGCGGGCTAAAAAAATCATTTTTTGAGGAAAAAAAAATATTTTTATTTTCACAGCTCTGCGTTATACACTTCTGTAAAGCACCTGGGGGTTCAAAGTGCTCACTATGCATCTAGATAACTTCCTTAGGGGGTCTAGTTTCCAAAATGTGGTGATATGTGGGGGAGCTCCAAAGTGTAGGCAGACAGGGCCTCTCCAAACACGACATGGTGTCCGCTAACGATTGGAGCTAATTTTCCATTCAAAAAGTCAAATGGCGCTCCTTCCCTTCTGAGCCCTGCCGTGCGCCCAAACAGTGGTTCCCTCCCACATATGGGGTGCCACCGTACTCAGGACAAACTGAACAGCAACTTTAGGGGTCCAATTTATCCTGTTACCCTTGTGAAAATAAAAAATAGCGGGCTAAAAAATCATTTTTGAGGAAAAAAAATGATTTTTTATTTTATAAACTTCTGTGAAGCACGTTTATAAACTTCTGTGAAGCACTTGGGGGTTCAAAGTGCTCACTACACATCTAGATAAGCTCCTTGGGGGATCTAGTTTCCAAAATGGGGTCACTTGTTGGGGGTTTCTACTGTTTAGGCACATCAGGGGCTCTGCAAACGCAACATGATGCCCGCAGAACATCCCATCAGTCTGCATTCCAAAATTGCGCTCCTTCCCTTCTGAGCTCTCCCATGCGCCCAAACAGTGGTTTCCCCTGACATATGGGGTATCGGTGTACTCAGGACAAATTACACAACAACTTTTGTGGTCCAACTTCTCTTGTTAGCCTTGTGAAAATAAAAAATAGCGGGCTAAAAAATCATTTTTGAGGAAAAAAAAATATTTTTTTATTTTCACTTTTCTGCGTCATAAACTTCTGTGAAGCACTTGTGGGTTCAAAGTCCTCACCACACATCTAGAAAAGTTCCTTGGGTGGTCTAGTTTCCAAAATGGGGTCACTTGTGGGGGAGCTCTAATGTTTAGGCACACAGGGGCTCTCCAAACACGACATGGTGTCCACTAACGATTGGAGCTAATTTTCCATTCAAAAAGTCAAATGGTGCTCCTTCCCTTCGGGACCCTGCCGTGTGCCCAAATAGTGGTTTATGAGCACATATGAGGTATCTGTGCACTCAGGAGAAATTGCCCAACAAATTTTAGGATCCATTTTATCCCATTGCCCATGTGAAAATGAAAAAACTGACGCTAAAAGAAAATTTTTGTGAAAAAAAAGTCCTTTTTTTTTTTATGGATCAATTTGTGAAGCACCTGGCGGTTCAAAGTGCTCACTATGCATCTAAATAAGTTCCTTGGAGAGTCTAGTTTCCAAAATGGGGTCACTTGTGGGGGAGCTCCAATGTTTAGGCGCACAGGGACTCTCCAAACGCGACATGGCAACCGCTAAATATTCCAGCATATTTTCCATTCAAAAAGTCAAATGGCGCTCCTTCCCTTCTGAGCCCTGCCGTGCGCCCAAACAGTGGTTTATGACCACATATGAGGTATCGGTGTACTCAGGAGAAATTGCCCAACAAATTTTAGGATCCATTTTATCCTGTTGCCCATGTAAAAATGAAAAAATTGATGCTAAAAGAAATTTTTTATTGGAAAAATTAAAATGTTCATTTTTTCCTTCCACATTGCTTTAGTTGCTGTGAAGCACCTGAAGGGTTAATAATCTTCTTGAATATAGTTTTGAGTAGCTTGAGGGGTGCAGTTTTTAGAATGGTGTCACTTTGGGGTATTTTCTGCCATATAGACCCCTCAAAGTGACTTCAAATGTGAGGTGGTCCCTAAAAAAAATGGTTTTGTAAATTTTGTTGTAAAAATGAGAAATCGCTGGTCAACTTTTAACCCTTATAACTTCCCAACAAAAAAAAATTTTGTTTCCAAAATTGTGCTGATGTAAAGTAGACATGTGGGAAATGTTATTTATTAACTATTTTGTGTCACATAACTCTCTGGTTTAACGGAATAAAAATTAAAAATGTGAAAATTGCGAAAATTTTCAAAATTTTCGCCAAATTTCCGTTTTTTTCACAAATAAATGAAAACATTATTGACCTAAGTTTACCACTAACATGAAGCCAAATATGTCACGAAAAAACAATCTCAGAATCGCTAGGATCCGTTGAAGCGTTCCTGAGTTATTACCTCATAAAGGGACACTGGTCAATATTGCCAAAAATGGCCAGGTCATTAAGGTCAAAATAGGCTGGGTCATGAAGGGGTTAAACTTTGATATTTGTTTTTAGATTTTTATGAGCTTTTTTCCTTTTTACTTGTTTCAGTAGTCTCCTTAGGAGACTTGTAGTTGAGATCATCTGATTGCTTGTGTTAAGGGCCCGTTACACATAGCGATATCGCTAGCAATATCGCTGTAACGTCACTGGTTTTGTGACGCGATTCCACCCGCGGTTTTTAGGGACACATGTCAGCTGACTAAATCAGCTGCCATGTGCCTGAAAAGGTGCCGGCTCATCATTGGGGCCTGCACCAAATAGTGGGATGTGACCAATGACGTACATATAAGTCATAGGTCGTAAGGAGGTTAACAACTAGAACTAATGGCCACTACTGCATGCTGATTATCCTGGATCTCTCTGCAGTATTTGATCCTGTGGATGTCCTACTCCTGCTCACTAAGCTCCGCTCTAGCGGCCTAAAAATAACTGCTTTTTCTTGGTTTTCCTGCTACCTTCCTAACCCCTCCTTCACTGTATAATTTGTCAGCTCATCTTCCTCTTCTCTTTCCCTTACTGTCGAGGCTCCTCGGGATTCACTCCTGGGCTTCCTCCTCTTCTCTCTATGTACTACCTCTATTGAACAAATGAGTCCTAGAGAGGTCTCAATATATATCGCCCTTCCTAATATCATAAATATCCAAAAAAAAGGAAGAATACAGCGCACCACAACGGAGATAAATACAAATAAATTTTATTGATGCCCATATAGCTAAAAACAGGAGAAGAAGCATACAGGTGTAAACACCACCCTATGGTAATACATAAAACCACATCAAGGGGTCATATGGCAAACAATTGTGCATGTATACAATGAAGCATATCATCAAAGGTATAACACAAACGCATGTGCGTTAGACGATGTACTCCAAAAGCAGGCAAAAAATATAAAGTGCTATGTGCATGCCTGAAAGTAATGTACATAATACATCCTGGCTTTAAGTAAAGAAAAGCAATGGCTAAAGGGCATATATAGAGCGTCTGTCTAAAAATCCAATGTCATAAATGAGTATAGAATATCATAAAGCTCAAAATTACCTCTAATGGGTTAACTACCAGAATACAGCATATGTATAATAGTGGGAATAGACAGACACAATATATATGTATAATTACCCATAATAGCACAGAATGTGATTTAAACCAACCATTGCATCAACGCCCACTATATACCTAAATGTATGCATAAATGTGAAGTACCAAAGTATTGCTATATATGGCCCAAAGTGCTGGCACATAAAAAAATCACAGCATACAATAATTGCACAATGCCCACTAAAATTGACAGACCATCATCAAACAGAAAAAATCACAGCAAATGCTGAATGCATAAATGGGGGTGAAAAGACAAACCCCGGGGTTTTTAGTGGGCATTGTGCAATTATTGTATGCTGTGATTTTTTTATGTGCCAGCACTTTGGGCCATATATAGCAATACTTTGGTACTTCACATTTATGCATACATTTAGGTATATAGTGGGCGTTGATGCAATGGTTGGTTTAAATCACATTCTGTGCTATTATGGGTAATTATACATATATATTGTGTCTGTCTATTCCCACTATTATACATATGCTGTATTCTGGTAGTTAACCCATTAGAGGTAATTTTGAGCTTTATGATATTCTATACTCATTTATGACATTGGATTTTTAGACAGACGCTCTATATATGCCCTTTAGCCATTGCTTTTCTTTACTTAAAGCCAGGATGTATTATGTACATTACTTTCAGGCATGCACATAGCACTTTATATTTTTTGCCTGCTTTTGGAGTACATCATCTAACGCACATGCGTTTGTGTTATACCTTTGATGATATGCTTCATTGTATACATGCACAATTGTTTGCCATATGACCCCTTGATGTGGTTTTATGTATTACCATAGGGTGGTGTTTACACCTGTATGTTTCTTCTCCTGTTTTATGCTATATGGGCATCAATAAAATTTATTTGTATTTATCTCCATTGTGGTGCGCTGTATTCTTCCTTTTTTTTTTGGATATTCTCTATTGAACAAACCATCAGCAGATTTAGTTTCCAGTACCATCTACAGGCTGATGATACACAATTATACACATCTTCACATCTTCTCCTGATATCACCACCACCTTAATACAAAATGCCAGAGATTGTCTGTCTGTTCTCTCTAACGTCATGTCCTCCCTGTATCTGAAACTGAATTTCTCCAAAACTGAGCTTCTTGTTTTTCCTCCTTCAACTAATCTACCTATGCCCCATTTAGCAATTTCCTTGGGTGCGCCAACCATAACTCCCAAGCCGCATGCTCGCTATCTTGGGGTCATATTTGACAGGTCTTTCCTTTATTTCCTATATCCAATCACTCACTCATTTCATCTGCAACTAAAAACCATCTCCAAAATCCAACTTTTTCTCACCATTGAAACTGAAAAACTCTACTGCAATTCTTTACTGATTGGTCTCTCTCTTAACTAACTTTCTTCTCTCCAATCTGTTCTGAATGTGGCAGCCAGGACTGTGCTTCTGTTCAGCTTCCATACTAGTTATTAAGGTTGAAGGGAGACTTTAAGTCCATCTAGTTCAACCCATATCCTATCCTAACTTGCCCTAACATGTTGATCCAGAGGAAGGCAAAAAAAACCCATGTGGCAACAGTAAGCTTCACACTGGGGAAAAAAATTCCTTCCCGACTCCACATACGGCAATCAGACTAGCTTCCTGGATCAACGCAATATTAAGGAAACTAGTGTATATACCCTGTAATATTATACTTTCCAAGAAAGGCATCCAGTCCCTTCTTAAATTTTAGTAGGGAATCACTCATTACAACATCATATGGCAGCGAGTTCCATAGTCTCACTGCTCTTACAGTAAAGAATCCGTGTCTGTGAGTATGCTTAAACCTTCTTTCCTCCAGACGTAGAGTATGCCCCCTTGTCCCTGTCACAGGTCTAAGAAAAAAAAGATCATTAGATAGGTCTTTGTATTGTCCCCGCATATATTTATACATTGTAATAAGATCACCCCGAAGCCTCCGATTCTCCAAACTAAATAACCCCAAGTGTAATAACCTGTCTTGGTATTGCAGACCCCCTAGTTCCCTAATAACCTTGGTCGCTCTTCTCTGCACCCGCTCCAGTTCAGCTATGTCTTTCTTATACACCGGAGACCAGAACTGTACACAGTATTCTAAGTGTGGTCGCACTAGTGACTTATATAGAGGTAAAATTATGTTCTCCTCATGAGCATCTATGCCTCTTTTAATGCATCCCATTATTTTATTTGCCTTTGCAGCAGCTGCCTGACACTGGCCGCTAAATGTGAGTTTGTCGTCCACCCATACACCCAGGTCTTTTTCAGTGACTGTTTTGCCCAGTGTTTTACAATTAAGCACATAATTATACATCTTGTTCGTTCTACCCAAGTGCATGACCTTACATTTATCCCCATTAAAGCTCATTTGCCATTTATCAGCCCAAGCTTCTAGTTTACATAAATCCTCCTGTAATATAAAATTGTCCTCCTCTGTATTGATTACCCTGCAGAGTTTAGTGTCATCTGCAAATATTGAAATTCTACTCTCTATGCCCCCTACAAGGTCATTAATAAATATGTTAAAAAGAAGCGGGCCCAAAACTGACCCCTGTGGTACCCCACTGCTAACTGTGACCCAGTCCGAGTGTGCTCCATTAATAACCACCCTTTGTTTCCTATCCCTGAGCCAGCTCTTAACCCACCTACACATATTTTCCCCTATCCCCATTGTTCTCATTTTATGTATCAACCTTTTGTGTGGCACCGTATCAAAAGCTTTTGAAAAGTCCATGTACACCACGTCCACTGAATTCCCTTGGTCCAGTCCGGAACTTACCTCTTCATAAAAGATTATCAGATTAGTCTGACAGGAACGGTCCCTTGTAAACCCATGCTGATATTGGGTCATAAGGTTATTCTTCCCCAGATACTCCAGTATAGTATCTCTTAGAAAACCCTCCAGGATTTTACCCACAGTTGAGGTTAAACTTACTGGCCTATAATTTCCAAGTTCAGTTTTTGTCCCCTTTTTGAATATTGGCACCACATTTGCTATACGCCAGTCCTGTGGTACAGACCCTGTTATTATAGAATCTTTAAAGATTAAAAATAATGGTCTATCTATGACTGTGCTTAATTCCTGCAGTACTCGGGGGTGTATCCCATCCGGGCCTGGGGATTGGTCAATTTTAGTGATTTGTAGACGCCGCCGTACTTCCTGCTGGGTTAAGCAGGTGACATTTAACGGAGAATTTTTATCCCTGATCACGTTATCCGTCATGGGATTTTCTTGTGTAAATACTGTTGAAAAAAAGTCATTTAGCATATTGGCTTTTTCCTCATCCTCATCCACCATTTCACCCAGACTATTTTTAAGGGGGCCAACACTATCATTTTTTAGCTTCTTACTATTTATGTAGTTAAAGAATATTTTGGGATTATTTTTACTTTCTCTGGCAATGAGTCTCTCTGTCTCAATCTTTGCCGTCTTGATTTGTTTTTTACAGAATTTATTTAATCTTCTGTATTTAGTTAATGCCTCATCACTACCTACTTGCTTTAATTCTCTAAATGCTTTATTTTTATCTCTTATTGCACCCCTTACAGCTCTATTTAGCCATAGTGGTTTCCTCCTATTTCTAGCATGTTTATTCCCATATGGTATATATTGTGCACAGGTCCTATTCAGGATGCTAATAAACGTCTGCCATTTTTTTTGTGTATTTTTATGTCTCAGGATATCGTCCCAATTAATTGCACCAAGATCATCTCTCATCCGTTGGAAATTTGCCTTCCTGAAGGTTAGTGTCCTTGTAACCCCTCTACTACACATCTTATTAAAGGATACATGAAAACTTATTAATTTGTGATCACTATTACCCAAGTGACCCCCAACCCTTACATTTGATATGCGGTCTGGCCTGTTGGTTAATTATAGGTCTAGCAGTGCCCCCCCTCTTGTTGGGTCCTGAACCAGTTGTGAAAGGTAATTGTCTCTCATAGTAGTCAAAAACCTATTACCTTTGCTGGAACTGCAGGTTTCGGTTCCCCAATGTATTTCAGGGTAGTTGAAGTCCCCCATAATAATGACTTCTCCTTGAGTCGCAGCTTCATCTATTTGCTTTATGAGGATATTCTCTGTTGCTTCCATTATTTTTCGAGACTTATAACAAACCCCTATCAGTAATTTATTATTTTTCCCCCTCCCCTTATCTCTACCCACAGGGACTCTACATTTTCATTAAATTCATATATATTATCACGAAGGATGGGTTTTAAGGATGATTTTACATATAAACACACACCTCCCCCTCGCTTATTTGTTCGGTCATTTCTGAACAGACTATAGCCCTGTAAATTAACTGCCCAGTCGTGGCTCTCGTCCAGCCATGTCTCAGATATCCCCACCATGTCATAATTATGTTCCAACAACATTAACTCCAATTCCTCCATTTTGTTGGCGAGGCTTCTGGCATTAGTATACATGCACTTTATGTATCTCTCTGTACCTCTATTCTTTCTCAAATTATTAACTGTTCTAACCCCACCCCCCATGACACCCCCACCCCCAATGTCATTATTTGTGCCCAGGTATCTATCTGCACTGTCTTCCCCTCCTATAAAAGGAATACCCCCCATCCCTAGTTTAAACAATCCTCCAACCTTCTAGCCATTTTCTCCCCCAGCACAGCTGCACCCTCCCCATTGAGGTGCAGCCCGTCCCTAGCGTAGAACCTGTAGCCAACTGAGAAGTCGGCCCAGTTCTGCAGGAACCCAAACCCCTCCTTCCTACACCAATTCCTAAGCCACTTATTAACCTCCCTAATCTCCCGTTGCCTCTCTGGTGTGGCACGTGGTACAGGAAGTATTTCCGAAAATACCACCTTGGAGGTCCTTGCTTTAAGCTTACAGCCTAATTCCCTGAAATCATCTTTAAGGACCTTCCACCTACCTCTAACTTTGTCATTTGTGCCAATGTGCACCATGACAGCTGGATCCTCACCAGCCCCTCCCAGTAATCTGTCAACCCGATCAGCGATGTGTCGGACTCGAGCGCCAGGTAGGCAGCACACCGTTCGACGATCACTGTCTTTGTGACAGACTGCCCTATCTGTTCCCCTAATAATTGAGTCTCCCACTACCAGAACCTGTCTGGCCTGCCCTGCTCTCCTATTTCCCCCCTTACTGGAGCAGACACTCCTCCGGCTTTCAGAGGACATGCCTTGCTGCAGCAGTGCTACTCCTGCACTAACACTCCCCTCATCTGCCAACTTAGCAAACTTATTGGGGTGTGCCAGATCAGGACTAGACTCCCTGGTGCTCTTCCCTCTACCCCGCCTTCTAACTGTCACCCAGCTAGCTGCTTCATTGTCCTGCAGCTCCAACCTAGCATCCCCCCCTCATCTATCCCATTGAGCGTCTGCTCAGTGAGCAGAAGACTCCTTTCCATATTGTCTATGGATCTCAGTGTTGCCAGCTGCACTTTTAGATCCAGTATCTGGGCTTCCAAATGCACAACGTGCTCACATCTTGCACAGCAGTATGCACCCTCGACCAGCTGTTCAAGGATTTCATACATGCGGCAAGATGTGCACTGGATGGCATTGTCAATAGTGGAGCACATCCTAATGGGGATTGCACCAGACAAAAAGATAAGCAAAAATAAATAAAAAGTATTAATAAAATATAACAGCAATTCAGTAAAACCTCCCTTGGAAACTCCCTGAATCTAAAGTCACTGAATCTCAAGTCACACACTTACCACAGTTCGCACTTACGCTCAGTTCACACTCAGCTCGTTCACACTCGCTCAGGCAGAAGATTTAAAAGAGTTTTGTTTTTTTTTCCCTTTTACCAGCACACCACCTTGCTGCTCAATGCACTTCCAAAAGGAGTTGAGCCCCAACCAGCTGCCCCTTATAAACCCTTAATTACTGTATGAACTCCCACCCTTAATTAACCCCTTGTGAATATAGTTACACCTCAAGATTTAAATGCAATATAGTTAACCCTTAAAAACACAGATAGCAAAATAAGAGATTAACCCTGTAGAGAGAAAAAATAGGTTAAACAAGCCCCCAAGCCCCCCAAAAATTGAACAGGTAGAAAGCACTCAGCAACCTACAATTCAGCAACTCACACAGGTATTTGTTATAGGTTTTCCAAATACCTCTTCACTGAATCTCAAGTCACACACTTACCACAGTTCGCACTTACGCTCAGGTCACACTCAGCTCGTTCACACTCGCTCAGGCAGAAGATTTAAAAGAGTTTTTTTTTTTTTTCCCTTTTACCAGCACACCACCTTGCTGCTCAATGCACTTCCTTGTGCCAGTCATTGCTCAGGTGACCCATCCATTACAGAGTACAATATAAATTTATTACTCTGACCCACAAAGTTCTCCACAGTTCTGCACCACCATACATCTGTCATCTCTTTCTATCACAGTACCTTTGCTGTCCTTTCTGCAAACTGATCTCAGATTAACATTCTCCATATTCCAAACCTCCCACTTCTATCCAAGATTTCTCTTGTGCTGTGCCAGTTTTCTGGAATTCACTACCCTTGAATATCTGATCGATTAATACCTAGTCCCCACATTTTAGGGAGCTTTAAAAACACATCTCATTAGACATGCTTATCACATTACTTCACTACTCTAACTCTTCCAATCCTCCTTCTTATTATTCTTTAGAATTTGGTCCTTCTTATTCCTCTATCTTCACATCCTCCATATACCAATAGCACTTGCTAACTGTACTTTGAGAGATACTGGCTTATTACCTGCTCATTCAGCTTTATATCATCATAACCCCTATTTATTCTCATGATGGCTGGATCATACACGACAAGCACGTTCTGCATATTGTGCCATCCCCCATTTCCTAATAGACTGTAAGCTTGCGAGCAGGGCACTCGCTCCTCCTGTAACTGTTGAACTGTGGTTTAATTTGTAATGTCTTTATTGTCTGTACATGTACTCCTCAATTGTACAGTGCAGCAAAATATGTGGCGATATATAAATACCATTATTATTATTAAATCAACCACTATAACTCTACATTTATAAAATATCAAACTTTATTAGCACAGCTGTCAAACAAATCTTAAAAAAAGCCCATTAAAAACCTAAATAAAAAGTGTGGTCAAATTACAAGGTTGTTCAATTCAAACGCATAATACAGTATCTCTCATAAAAAATATGACCATCAAATAGATGGGTAACAAGTAATTTACACACGCAAATGGTTAAAGGTTTTCCACTATAAATTCACAAACCACTGTCACGACTATAACCAACCACTTTAAAAATATTAATGTATACACAGGTTCGAAAACAAGGTGACTTTGAATATAACACTCACCAAGCACCATATCAGTAGACCTCATAATACGACCAATGTACATGTCATGCTTCATCAGGAGATAATTAAATTTTTCTTTTAGCTCCTTGAAACCAGTCCTAAATAAATGTTAGAAAGGATGAATAAATACATATGTTCAGTCTTTTGAGCTTTTCTTAACCACTTCAGGTTTCAGGTTTCCAAAGATGCAAAGCCATTAAAAGAAATTACCTGACCATTGTTCAGGCAGCTTCTCCTTGGAAGTCGCTCTGTAGGTTATTCAATTCAGATTAATAAAAAAAAGCCTAACGAAAAAGACATTACTAAAAGGCCCCCCAAAAATAGTCTTCAGTACAAAATAATCCCAGAAGCTACCAAGTTCACACTTATTTAAAAGACGTGTGAACATTTCTGTAAGGTCACGGTTGGTATTGATTAATTTGATAGATTTATTGATACTTTAATAATTATGTACAGATTTCATTTTGTATTCATTTATCTGTTTGCAAAAGATAATTTAAAGACTTTACATGTCCTGTATTGCATCTATCCTTTTTGTGCAACTAACATGAGCTATTTTAAACATGCAAATAAATGATGCAAAAGTTTGGGTTGTCATAATATAAATAGGAGTTTTGATGAACCTTTTTACAAGACTGTAGAATTGTACAATAAAGGCAATGTTTACTTATTATGGAAACACACATGAAAAATATAGTATTGTCCTAATCACACCAGAGTAAATATTTTCCTTAACAATCATTCCTGCGGTCTTCCAAAAGCCACAATAGTTCAAAACTTCCTAAGTTACTATTTATATTACAAAAGAAAGTGGTTGTTTTTTTTTGTTCGATAAATAAGGCAAGAAAACAAATGCATTATTTTTCACTTTATTTATACTGGTCAAACCTAAATTGGTATCCTGTAGCTAAATTCAACAATCCATATGATCAGAAACAGAAAAAAAAAAATATAAGAAATGTACAGTGCTCAATAAGTAAGTAAAACATGTACTTTTTATTGAAGCATGATTACAAAAATTATTTTAAAAAAGTGTCAGACTCATTCATAGCTAGTTGAGCAAAAATGTTCCTAATTGAGTATTTTACATATACTAAATAGTAATAATAATCTACATCTCTGTGTTGAGATGTATAAGAGTCCAAGGTTAGCAATTCACAGAGAAAGAAAAAAAAAGAAAAATTATATTAGAAGGAAAACGTACATAATGATGTTGGTACAAGCTCATCTAGAGACAATGCGCAAGATGCAGGTTTCGTAACAAGCTTCATCAGGGGATGGTTTAAAGATACATTGCCCAAGCTACTTAAGCATTCATTTTCCAAATAACTTTATTACAATTTTAAGAATAACAGTAATATTTTACATTGACATTTAAATGTAGAGGTTACAATAAGACAAAGGGAAGGATAAGGGGTTCGGAATAGGTTTAAGTTGCTTTATTAAGACATACAAAGGGCAAAACAAAAGGAAAGGGTAGGGAAGGGAAATATAACAGTAATGTTACATTTTTATGAAGTAGGTAGAGATAGATAATATCTATAAACTAAACTAACAGTGTCGTGTCTCTTCGATATGTTTGGGGATTGAATAAACCCCATAAGGAAAAGACAAGACATTAAACTAACAGATTTGTGTCTTTTCAATATTTTTAGGGATAAAATAAACCCCTATAAGAAATAAGACAAGCATACATATAGTAATACAACACCTGCAAAAAAAAAGGTATTACTACCGCTTGATACATTGTCTAAAAGAATGCTTATTCAAGGAGAATTATATGTAAAACAACACCTGCAAAAAAAGGTATTAGTATCGCTTAAAAGATTGCTTTCTAACAAATGCTTACACAATGAGCCAAAAGTATTCTCAAAATATAAATTATATGTAGACTTGTCACAGTTGGTCCGAGTATACCTGATACCCAAAGACCAAATGGAGGGAAAGTTCGTTTTTTCTCTCAACTATATTAGTGGAGCATGGATCAAATTTACTTATTATTCCAGTTACTATTAATAATCTACTTTGATGATCCATGATTATGTAGAGAATGGGTGTCATCTGCAGTCCACAGCCTTCGTAAGTGAGTAGAACGAGGATCCTGTGTAGAAGGAGGCGAAGCGTCAAGAAGAGATATAAGGAACAATACCAGCTTTTTTAGTTTTTTTAAAAAGTCCAGACCCTCCACCGGAGATCGAATAACAGTCAATTTGGAGGCCAACTTCACGAGCAGTGTGGAAGACTGTGACCAGTTATAATTGATACCAGCATGTTGAAGTTCTTTTGTGATCTGATGATATGACCTGCGTTTTTGCATTGTGTTTCTGGATAAGTCCTTATAAAACATTAAGTTCTTATATGGCAATGAGAGGAAAATTGACTCTTTAGTAACACCAAGAAGAGCATTTCTTATCCAATTAGGGTAGAATGAAACTATTACGTCACTAGTTAAATTAAGCAGCAAAGAGGGTCTTCTGATCCTGAATGCTTTTTCAATTAAATTCCCTTTAGTTTCCGGAAATAGATGGCACACCATTGAAGAGATATAGTCTTTCAGTTGAGATGAGAGGATTGATTGTGGAACACCTCTGACCTTCACATTGTTTTTCCTTTTTAAATCTTCATAGTTGGATAGAGAGTATCTAAAAGAGGTGATATCTTTCTGAATAATTCTTAGAGAATTCGAAAGTTCATGTAGATCTGGAGCTTCCTTAGAACACGAGATTTCTTGGTTTCTGGACACAGATTTCGATTCTTGAGAACTGTTGGGTATATTATCAGATTTAATGTGATCATCACCGGTCATTGACGATAATATGTCTTTAAAAAGCTTCTTGATCAAGCTCTCTGAAGCTTTGATTTTGTCTGATGATTGAGGGACGTTTCTTTTATGTTTATATTCAAGCGATAGATCTAACTTACCCTCATCATTAGTAGATTTCTCCCTGGTGTCCAACGATTTCAAAAAAACTTTACATATATTCATCAGAAAACTTTCAGTAGGGTAATCATCTGAAGCCGGGACATTATCCAGTGAAAACGTGTTAACAATAGGTTCTCCGAAACCCGCACCTGCTTTATCTTGAATCATACTAGATCCGTCAGTTTGGGCCTTGCAATAAGAATTCTCTGAAGAAAAAGAATACAGTGAAGAAACTTCATCGGAGTCCACATAATCAGTGTCGTTTGCCGAATTTTTAGCAGAGACTGACCCTTTAATAGGTTCTTCCAGGGATGAACTTTCCGATTCTTCCTCAGTTTCAGAAGATGCAACCCTTGCAGCTGATTGGTCAGTTCATTCTATGACCCCTTTAGCGATGTGTGTAGAAGAAGGGTTTGAGTGTAAATTTTCAAAAAAAATTTTTAATCAGTCGGTCATTCTCCTCCATCATCTCATTCCAATGGCTCTTTTCTAAATAATTGTAGGTTTCCGAAATAGGCTTAGGAGAATCGGCCTTTGATTTAATGGAGCTGTCTTCTATAATATGGTTAAAGGCTTCCTCTTTTTTTAATGAAACTGGAGCCAATCTCTCCTGTGCTACTCTAGATAAAGTAGTGGACTTATTTATTTGCAATCCTCCATTAGAGCTGGAAATAGGATCCGCAAGTGAATTATGCCTTTCATTATTTTGATAAACTGAGTGTATACAAGATCCGGTAGAGGATTCCACCCCATTGTAATTTGGTAGCGATGTAATACATACCGCTTCATCTGGCATATGAAAATAATCGGTTTTCAAATGATTCTCCATCTTATTGGGGCTAAAAGTAAAAGGAGTATTCTCCTCCAACACCCCACCATCCAAATGACATTGAGGCTGTGAAATTTCCTCATTATTAGAAAGAAATCCTCACGGCCTGCTATAGCGCTGCAGCAGTTTCTCCTTCACCTTCTGTTGTTTCACCGACCGTAGACTATTATCTATGCCCACTGTAGCCGACACAAACTCAGCCGCTTCAAATCTTAAATTGCTGGTGAAGTAGCGGTTGAGGGGTTTATATGGTGATAGCTCAGGAGCCCCCTTTCTGTTGCTCCCCCTCTGCAGCACGACTGTCACACCCACAGCACTATCCCGACACATCCTCCTATCCTTACTAACTGAAGCTGAAGCCGGGGCTGCGCCGAGCCCAGAGGACTCCCCCGCCGATGTGCAACATACCGATTGGGCTCCAGATGAATCCGGATTCCTCCCCACATCACATGGATGAAGATCCTTGTTGTGCCCGCCAGGAGAGGAAGGTCCGGCGGCTCACCTTCCTGCGTGCCCTCGCTGCATCTCGTTGGTTCCGGCATCAGCAGCATTTATGGCTGAGTGATCACATGGCCCCGCTCATTAAGGTAATGAATATGCACGCCTCTCCACTCCCATAAGCGTGGATTGAATATTCATTACCATAATGAGCGGGGCCATGTGATCGCTCAGCAGGAAGAGCTGCTGGCTCTGGAATGAGATGCATTGAGGATGCGCAAGAAGGTGAGTAGGTTGTTTTGGGTTTTTTTTAATAGGAAACATGCATACAAGGATAAGGGATAAGCAGCCATGCATGCAAGGACGGCGATGGGGGAGCCATGCATTTAAGGACAGGGATTGGGGAGCCATGCATACAAGGACAGGGGCAGGGGAGCCATGTATGCAAGGAGAGGGGATAAGAAGCCATACATACAAGGACAGGGACAGGGAACTCATGCATACCAGGACAGCGATGGGGGAGCCATGCATACCAGGACAGGGATGGGGAGCCATGCATACAAGGACAGGGATAAGGAGCCATGCATACAAGGACAGGGGAGCCATGCATACCAGGACAGCAGTGGGGGAGTCATGCACACAAGGACAGGGATAAGGAGCCATGCATACAAGGACTGGGGAGCCATGCATACCAGGAAGGACAGCGATGGGGTAGCCATGCATACAAGGACAGGGATGGAAGAGCCATGCATACCAGGACAGGGATGAGGGGACAATGCATAACCGGCTTATACTCGAGTCAATAATATTACCCAGTTTTTCGTGGCAAAATTAGGTGCCTTGGCTTATACTCGAGTCTGCTTATACTCGAGTATATACGGTATTTTACAGTTCTGTTTGGTATGGCTCAGCTTGTGTTCTTGACCACGTCTTATTACACAGGTCTATAAAAAAATATTTTTTGTAATCATCGCAGGTGACTTTGCACTTTTCTGAATCATCTTTTTGTCCTGATTTCAAAAATGTATATAGTTCTTCTGTAGCACGTATAATTTTCATGAAGCAGCATAATTATTATAAGGTATAGGAAATATACAGGCGACATTAAGAAAACGGTAATCTACATACAGTGGGGAAAGTAAGTATTTAGTCAGCCACCAATTGTGCAAGTTCTCCCACTTAAAAAGATGAGAGAGGCCTGTAATTGCCATCATAGGTAGACCACAACTATGAGAGTCAAAATGAGAAAACAAATCTAGAAAATCACCTTGTCTGATTTGGCGAGATTTATTTAGCAAATTATGGTGGAAAATAAGTATTTGGTCATTAACAAAAGTTCATCTCAATATTTTGTTATATATCCTTTTTTGGCAATGACAGAGGTCAAACGTTTCCTGTAAGTCTTTACAAGGTTGGCACACACTGTTGGTGGTATATTGGCCCATTCCTCCATGCAGATCTCCTCTAGAGCAGTGAAGTTTTGGGTATGTCGCTGGGTAACACGGACTTTCAAATCCCTCCAAAGGTTTTCTATGGGGTTGAGATCTGGAGACTAGCTGGGCCACTCCAGGACCTTCATATGCTTTTTATGAAGCCATTCCTTCATTGCCCTGGTGGTGTGCTTGGGATCATTATCACTCTGAAAGACCCATCCATGTTTAATCTTCAATGCCTTGCTGATGGAAGGAGGTTTGCACTCAAAATCTCCCGATACATGACCCCATTCATTCTTTCATGTACACGGATCAGTGATCTTGGTCCCTTTGCAGAGAAACAGCTCCAAACCATGTGTTGACATCCCCATACTTCACAGTAGGTATGGTGTTCTTTGGATGCAACTCAGCATTCTGTCTCCTCCAAACACGACGAGTTTTGTTTCTATCAAACAGTTCTACTTTGGTTTCATCAGACCACATGACATTCTCCCAATACTCTTCTGGATAATCCAAATGCTCTCTAGCAAACTTCAGAACGACATGTACTGGCTTAAGCAGGAGGACACATCTGGCACTGCAGGATCTGAGACCCTGGCAGTGTAGTGTGTTACTGATGGTAGCCTTTGTTACAGTGGTCCCAGATCTATGCAGGTCATTCACTAGGTACCCCCGTGTGGTTCTGGGATTTTTGCTCATTGTTCTTGTGATCATTTTGACCCCACAGGGTGAGATCATGCGTGGAGCCCCAGATCGAGGGAGATTATCAGTGGTCTTATATGTCTTCCATTTTCTTATTATTGCTCCAACAATTGATTTCATTACACCAAGCTGCTTGCCTATTGCAGATTCAGTCTCCCAGCCTGGTGCAGTGCTACAATTTTCTTTCTGGTGTCCCTTGACAGCTCTTTGGTCTTCACAATAGTGGAGTTTGGAGTGTGATTGTCTGAGGTTGTGGACAGGTGTCTTTTATACTGATAACAAGTTCAAACAGGTGCCATTACTACAGGTAATGAGTGGAGGACAGAGGAGCCTCTTAAAGAAGAAGTTACAGGTCTGTAAGAGCCAGAAATCTTGCATGTTTTTAAGTGACCAAATACTTATTTTCCACCATAATTTGCAAAATTAATCTTCCCAAATCAGACAAGGTGATTTTCTGGATTGGTTTTCTCATTTTGACTCTCATAGTTGTGGTCTACCTATAACAGAGCCATATTTAGAGTTTGTGCTGCCCTAGGCACTTTTCGTGCTGCCTCCCTCCATTGGCGAGTATGACTAATGCAAATACTGTCGGCAGGCTACTTTCACATCAGCGATTTTTGCCATTCGTGGCAGATCCGGCAGTTTTTCCGCATCTGCGGCATAGCAAATCACTTACGGCAACACTGCATTCGGCCTCATTCATTCCCTATGGGACTTGCGGACATGTGCGGCACTTGTGGTTTTGCCACGATTTGGCAAATGCAGTACTTGTAGCAATGGAAAAAAATGCTGCTAGCAGTGTTTTTTTGTCTCATCGCAAGTGCAAAACAGCAAGTGCCGGCCCCAGAGGTGTATGTAGGCCTTCTGGCACCTGGGGCAAGAACTCGGTGCGCCCCTCCCCCCCCCCCCGTACACATGCAATTTGCACACTTTGTCATGTACCAATGAGCTGCTCGTCCTAATGCTCTCAATGTTCAGTGAAAAACTGAAAGAAGCAGGAAGAGAAGCTCATTGTCACAGGACCATATGTATGAAAGTCGCATATGAGTGAAGTGTCCATGTGATGACTACTGGAACCTGCAGAGCTGAATCCTGACACTGCAGCTTCTGAATTCTCACAACGAATACACTGCACACTTTTAGGATTCTCCCGTACCGGTGGCAAGAGTACACAGTCATGTCAGCACAAGTATGTGATTTGTATACTTCAGGCCACATTCTGACTAGACGTGCCCGGCCTCACTCCGTTCATTTTCATTGAGTGAGGCCACACATGTCTAGTCAGCATGTGACCGCATGTATGTAAATCACCGGCACAAGAGAATCCTAACAGCATTCAGTGAGCACTGTGAGAATTCAGAAGTCTGCAGTTACAAGGAATGACTGCAGACTCATCACAAACCTGGAGAACCCCTTTAATGTTCCTAGCCTAAGTAAAAACAATAGAATAAGTCAGTTTCACAAATAATATTTACATCCATCCAGGTACCTTATAGATGACGTTGTCTCTTTAGTCATCCTCCTTCCTTTCTTCTTCTTGTCCAGAACCCATGATGAGTTTTCTCATCCACATCTCGTCTCTGCAGACTTCCATCTTCTCCAGTCTTCTGCACCAACTCTCCACATGATGCCCTTAAAGATAGAGGTGTCATTATAATGCTTCTAAATGAAAATATCTGCAATATACTGTCGCCTTACACTATTCCCCTCCCTCCTCATACTGTCTCCTCTAACATCCCACCTGTTCACCATACTGTCTCCTCATGTATTTACCCCCTCATTCTCTAAACTCTCTGCTCACACATACCCAACTCCCCATACTGTGTCTGCACACACTCCATCACCCTCATTCCCCATACTGTGTCCACAGACATTTTTCCATCGCTTCTCATACTGTGTCCACATACATTTACCTGTTCGCTCCCCATCCCGCAAACGTCCGCAAGTAGCCATCACTACCTGTCCCTGCACCTTGCTAGCTCATCCCTAAGTTCACACATGGCGTTTTTGATGCTTTTTTTTCTGCAGCAAAACCTGATTTCTTGGCAGGAAAGAAGCTGCAGCAAAAACGCAGGTTTATTAGGTACGTTTTTGCTGCGGTTTTCATCGCTTTTTTCAAATACGCTGCAAAAAAGTCAACCAGCGTATTTGAAGCATTTTTCACCATCCATTCAAGTCAATGGGTGAAAAATGCTGGAAAAACGCTGAAAGAAGTGACATGCTCTATGTCAAAAAACACAGAGCAAAGCATAAAATCCTGATGACAAAAAAACTGTGTGTGTATGAGATTTCTGAAATCTCATAGGCTTTGCTGGTAATGGAAAAAGCAGCTGAAAAATAGCATAAAAAATGCAGCAAAAAAATGCTGCAAAAACACCCTGTGTGAACCTACCCTTAAGCTTTTCAAAAACAATTTATTAACTTAAAAATTTCTATAATAATGAGAGCTCCAGGTACAAGGACACTGATCAATTCTCACCCCTCACATGTTACTAGTGTTCCTGGCCGCACAGGCTGCTGAGGTGCAGGCCATACAGATGGCGCCCCCCACTGGGAGCTCCTGCAGGCACAGTGCTTATCATTAGGGAATCTCTGCAGGTTAATTATTAGGTAAAAATGAAAAACACAAACACCAGCACCGGACCCCGCAGCCGAGCGCATTCTGGCTCCTATGTTATGTCACAGGCTAATGAATCTCAGTGGATCGCGGAGGGGCAATGTGTGCTGGGGGTGGCAGGGAGGGGGGAAACGCACGCTGGGGGTGGTGGGGAGGAGGAAGATGCACACTGGGGGTGGCGGGGAGGAGCGGGACGCACGCTGGGGGTGGTGGGGAGGACGGAGATGCACGCTGGGGGTGGCGGGGAGGAAGGAGATGCACGCTGGGGGTGGCAGGGAGGAACGGGACGCATTCTGGGGGTGGCGGGGAGGGGGGGAGACACACGCTGGGGGTGGCAGGGAGAGGGGAGATCCCCACTGGGGGTGGCGAGGAGGAGGGAGATGCAAGCTGGGGGTGGTGGGGAGGAGGGAGACGCACGCTGGGGGTGGCGGGGAGGAGCGGGACGCACGCTGGGGGTGGCGGGGAGGAGGGAGACGCACGCTGGGGGTGGCAGGGAGGAGGGAGATGCACGCTGGGGGTGGCGGGGAGGAACGGGACGCACGCTGGGGGTGGCGGGGAGGAACGGGATGCACGCTGGGGGTGGCGGGGAGGGGGGAGACGCACGCTGGGGGTGGCGGGGAGGGGAAGATGCACGCTGGGGGTGGCGGGGAGGAGGGAGACGCACGCTGGGTGTGGCGGGGAGGAGGGAGACGCACACTGGGGGTGGCAGGGAGGAGTGGGATGCACGCTGGGGGTGGTGCGGGAGGAACGGGACGCATGCTGGGGGTGGCGGTGAGGGGGAGACGCATGCTGGGGGTGACGGGGAGGAGCGGGACGCACGCTGTGGATGGCAGGGGACGCATGCTGGGGGTGGTGGGACAGGGGTCATTCCTCAGAGATCAGGGGGTTTACACTTCCCTACATGATCATGTACAGCCTCTAGGCAGCGACCACCATATACAGCACGGACAGTGGCGCTGGGTGACATCAGTGCCTGCTGTTTTTTTTCTGTGCAACAGCAGCATACGCCCCAAAATGATGCTTGTCAGAGCATACGTTCGCTCTGTCAGCACTATTATAGTCTATATATTCAATCTATACTATTAAAGGCCCCATCCACTTATATGCCCAAATCGCGTTTTGTGGGGGGGTTGGATTTAAGCACCAACGGGAAAAACGAATGGGTGGCAGAACGCAGTTTGAAAACACCTGACCTGGGCCTGCATACAGAACATCACATATAATGTGTAGCAGTATATATGGTATATAATGCATGATGTGCTGGAACAAGGCTCAGGGGCAGTCAGTGTATGATTATGTATACACTGTCTGTAGCTGCTCTGTAACTTTAATGCATTTCTGGTGAAGATGGAACCACTGACAGCTGACCTGATCAAGCTGCAGCAAAAACTCATGACACCATGCCTCAAAGTATCGCTGACACAAGACTTCAGGGTCCGGCCCTGTCCCTGACCTCCTGCCATGTCCCCGTGCTGACCTCTGCTCTCAGTCTCCTCTCTGGTGAAGACGTGAAGGCGCAGCAGACTTGAGTGCTGGTAGTGAGATCAGGAGACACCTTCACACAGCGGGCAGTCACGCAGAAAGCAGGAATTAGAGGAAGGCGAGCCCTATCACATAACCTCCTGCCCGACCCCTGGCTCTGCTGACCTCCTCTCTGGCAGTGAAAGAGGCGCGTAGGTGACGTCAGGTCAGCAGACACAGCACACAGCCTGCAGTGTCTGCAATATGGGGATACCGGCCGGCACTTCTACACCTGGCCCGCACTTGCACACATCTAATACAGTGCCAGTGGCACCGATCTACTGAAGCAGCAGAAAACCGGGCCACAGACAGTGTATGCCCCTGCCTGCAAGGGCCCCCCTCCACCTCCTGGCCCCGGTGCAACGCACCGGTTGAACCAGCGGTAGGTCCGCCCCTGATGCTCGTCGTCATCCAGGCCTCATCGCCTGACACTCCCAGCCCTCCTGAGCCCGGGCTGTCACTGCCCTAAACACGCACGCACCTCGATACAGCAAAAGAATTGGAGGAGCCAGACCATGGAAGGGCGCGGGATCTGAGACCCCTGCAGCAGCCGGAAAAATGCGGTGGGACGGTGGGCCGGAAGAATGAGGTGGGCGGGTGGCCCGGAAGAATGAGGTGTGCGGCCTGGAAGAATGAGGTGGGTGGGCGGGCAGGCCCAGAAGAATAAGGTGGGTGGGCAGGCCCGGGAGAATGAGGTGGGCGGGCAGGGCAGGCCAACCCCGGACTTAATTAAAAAAAAAAAAACCTTGCAAACTTGCTCAGGTGCCGCCCCACGCAATCCTCGCGCCCTAGGCACGTGCCCACGAGTGCCTAATGGTAAATACGGCCCTGACCTATAATGTCAATTACAGGCCTCTCTCATCTTTTTAAGTGGGAGAATTCGCATAATTGGTGGCTGACTAAATACTTTTTTCCCAGTTGTATCAGAACAAAATGCTTTACCTAACAAAACAGGTCAAAACAGTTTTTATTGAACCGAAATAATTCCATATGCATAATAGAAACAAAAATATGAGCAGAAATAAAAAGTGCTTGACATTAGACTGTCGTTGACACGATTTTTCAGGGTTGTTCCTATATAACATTACTTTAATGTCCTGGTGAAACCGCTCGCCTTGTTCATCTCTTACATCCCCAAGATTTTGAGGGAAGAAATCTAAACGTGAATGCAAAATTTGCATTTTCAGAGACATGCGACATCCAAGGCACTGGCATGCATTTAGCAGTTTCTCAACACCTTCATCATATTTTGGAGATTTTTGTTTTCCTAAGAAGATTTCACAGATCCACTTGAATCTTTTCCAAGATCTCAATTCCTTATCATTTAGAGTTCCTTCAAACACATTATCTATCATAAGCTCTTTGATCTGGGGACTAACAAATATCCCTTCCTTCAGTTTTGCTGGTGAAATGCTTGAGAATTTCTTAGAAATGTACTGGAACCCTTGTGAATTTGTCTTTGCTGTGGCTTTCGCAAAGTTTTTCATCAATCCTAACTTTATATGTAGCGGAGGAAGAAAGATTTTTGTTGGAGCAACTAAAGGATTATGCTGAATATTGTCTCTATCTTGACCATAGATGTTTCTCTGTCTCCAATCATGACAAACATAATGCTCTACTGTATTTCTACTGTCCCATAAACACAAAAAGCAACAATATTTTGTGAACACTCCTTGCATTCCCATTAACAGACCAATCACTTTCAAATCTCCACAGATATTCCATTGATGATGATTATATTATATAGCATCCAGATTTTCATAACTTTCCTTTAGATTACATGAATGAGCAATAGGGATTGATGGTTTCATATAATAGGCATGCCAATTATCATGTTGCAAAATATCAACCAGCCAAAGCTGCAGTAAAAAATATTAATGAGCAACGTCGTAGAAGCAACAATCTTGACAGGACCTTTCAAAGGTCAAGATGTCCTTATTCCTCGCATTCCTATGATTCCAATGGATATGCCATTTCAATTTAAGAGATTGCAATTCCCAATTCGATTGGCGTTTGCAATCACCATCAACAAAGCTAAGGGCCAATCTGTAGAATTGTGCAGTTTAGGTCTAGACACGGATTGCTTCTCACATGGACAATTATACATTGCGTGTTGTAGAGTCGGAAAACAAGACAATCTCTATATCTACACAGACAATGGAACAAAAAAAATTGTATACCCACAAGCATTAATTAAACATATTAGAAACATGCATTTTCTCTTTTTTCTTTTTTTTTCATTTAACCAGACTGAGCCACAGCAAAGCGTGGCCAGGTACAGCTAGTTAATAATAAGATGATTCAGTTATAAACAGTTGTGCGCAAAAGTTTACATACCTCTGCAGAATTCTTGCTTTCTTGGTCTTTTTTCAGAGAATATGAATGTTAACACCAAAACTTTTTCTCCACTCGTGGTTAGTGACTGGGTGAAGTAATTTATTGTCAGACTACTGTTTTCTCTTTTTCAATCATAATGGCTAAGGTAACATCCTCACCTGTGACTTGTTTGCTTGTAATCAATGTGTGTGCATAAAAGCTGTGTGTGTTTCTGGGACCCAGACAGACTATTGCATCTTTCATCCAGCCACTGGCATTTATATCTAGGTCACCATACAGAAGTATGAAGGTAGTAGGCGTAAGGCGTGCTAAGGTGCAAGTTCCTTCTGCACCCGAGAGAAGCAATTTATAGGCGTGGTGACCATATACTAGATATAAATACTTAGACGGTATGCGGATGTAAGGGGGATGACAGGACCGCGGGTACTTGCGGGTCAGGAACTGTTCAGGCTGTATCCCCTGCTCCCGGGGGAAGCCTGAATGGGCCAGACCTTCCCCTTATGTCTGGGGGAAGCAATAGTGAGGTGAACCTTCCTGCTGTCCCAAGGGGGTGGGGATAGACTAAGGAAAAGCATGCACAGCAGCAAGGGGATGAGAGAGAAAAGTGCAAGAGGTTTTTGGCACGAACCTGGGGCAGCTCTGCGCCCCATCCCTCCAGAGAGTGCTGGCGCTGCGACAGGCCCCTCTGCCTGCAGAGGGGCCACAGCAGAGAAAATGAGCCCAGAATTCTGCAGCAGCATTCTGCAGCAGTTCAGAGAGGGACCACTGCCAAGGAAGAAGCAGCAGCAGCCATCCAGAGTGCTCCGTCCGGGGAGCACCAACATTGTGCAGTCCAGCACCCACCATCTCCCACCAGCAGCAGCAGAGACCAGACAGAGAGAGGTGCAAAGATCCAAATATTCCAGCACATCTTCTTACTTAAAAATAGAATCTTTTATTGAGAAATCTTCATTAAAAATCCAAAAGCAGGATACAGGTTAAAAAACCATGGTAAAGACAGGCATTTACGCGTTTCAACTCAACAGAGTCTTACTCATAATGACCACATACTAAAAATTCCCAACCATATATCCTGCGCTAGGAACTGAAGACAAATCAGTATGTACCTGATGAATTAACTCCATGTGAACCGCTAATAAACTCAAAGAATCATATGATTGCAAAAAGTACCATCAAACCATCTACATATAAAGGCAACCAACCCAGTATATATTATAAACAGAATTGAAAACGCATGAGACGAAAATAAAAACCAAAACACAAAAAAAAACAAAAAAAAAGCGCATGCGTCTCATGCATTTTCAATTCAATTCCCCTTTTCCCTTCAATATAAAAAACTCAGATCATTTTTCAAATTTAAACCGCCAGGCGTTCTTGTCTGCAAACACAGAATCCATTTCGCCTCGCATTTTCGTAATTCATATATTATGTTACCTCCTCTGGATTTTAAATTTGGTTTGTCAATAGCCATAACTTTTAAGTTAGATACATCACCCCCATGCATTTGCAAAAAATGTCGAGATGCACCCGAGGGAGAACGTGTGGTACGATTTTGAGCATCATAAATATGCTCCGATAAACGTTTACGGAGCGAGCGCGTGCTGTATCCCACGTACTGCACACGGCATTGTTCACAGCAAATGAGGTACACCAGATTAGTACTACTGCAATTCATGAGAAAGTTTATATCATAGGTCTTATTTGTCTGGAAAGAAGAAAAATTTTTGGAATTGACCATATATTTGCAGGCACCACATGTTTTATGGCCACAACGATATGAGCCCAGCGTGGCAAGCCATGTGGATTGGGCTTCCCTATGAAAATTCCTATTAGATGAGTGATCACTGGGTGAAAGATAGTTGCCGATAGTAACCCCGCGTTTTGATACAAATTTAACACCCTTTGAAAGAATTTTTTGCGTAGTGGGGTCAGTATTTAGAATGGGAAGGTACTTCTTTACAATTGCCACTATCTTGTTAAATTGATTACTATATGTAGTAGAAAAAACTATTTCAGTAACCGGAGAGATATCCAAATTCTGTGTGTGTACGCTATCCCTTAAATAATCCTCCCTACTCCTCATATTAGTTTTTCTCTTGGCATTCTCCAGTATTGGTTTTTTATATCCTCTGCATAGAAAGCGTTTATCAATAATTTGGCATTCAGCAGAATATAAAGCCTCTGTTGTACAGCAGCGTTTAGCTCTAATATATTCTCCAGTAGTGATATTATTAATGATATGCTTCGGATGATTACTTGCTGCATGTAAGAGGGAATTTCCACACACTGGTTTCCTATATAGACCACAGCTGATATTTTTCTCATGGGAATTACCCGTGAGTTGAAGATCCAAAAAGGAAATAGTGTGTGGATTCTGTTCAAAGCTGAAAGTCATATTGCAGGGATTGTTATTGAGATATGCAATAAATGCACTAATTTCAATTTTGTCACCCCTCCAGATCACCAGGACATCATCAATATATCGTGTATAAATATAGATGCTATCTAAAAAAGGATTTAAATCACTATATATATACTGTTGTTCAAACCAATTCATAAAAATAATAGCCAGGGAGGGGCTAAATTTGGCCCCCATTGCACAACCTTGAATCTGTAAATAAAATTTCTTAAGAAACATAAAATAAATATTTTTCAAAAGAAAATGTGTAATTACACTGATGATAAAATCCTGGTGATCTAGGGTATAGCAAGAATATTTGTCAAGTTGGTCTCTTAAAGCCATAAGAGCCAAACTGTGAGGAATTGAGGAATATAGGGATACAATGTCACATGTCAGCCATTGATAATTCTCAGACCATTCAAGATTATGTACCCGATTCAAAACATGCTTGGAGTCCCTGATATAACTAGGTGATCGGTTTGAAATTGGTTTTAACCTATCATCTAACCACTGGCCAAGATGCTCAGTCAACGAGTTAATACCCGACACTATTGGGCGTAGTGGGGGTGGAAAAATGGACTTATGTGTTTTGGGAAATGCATGAAACAATGGTGTTTGTATAAAGTATAATCAGGCTGAAAAAAATCACACTGCTTTTGATTAATAATCCCCAAAAAACACCTTCTGATAAAAAGGACTTTAAACAGCCCCTAATTCGTTCTATAGGATCATGACTTAAATGCATATAGATGTTAGTATCTTCCAGCATCATGTAAATCTCTCGTTCATATAAACCCCTATCCAACACAACCACAGAACCCCCTTTGTCAGAATTTTTAATAATGATATTAGGATTAACCTGTAGTTTTTTCAATGAGTGTTGTTCAGCTTTAGAGAGATTAAAACTAGATTGTTTTTGTTCTCTCAACATATGAAGTTCAGACTCAGCCAAATACTGGAAATCATCCATACTGGGGGTCCGTGATTGTGTAGGATAGAACTGAGGGTTAGGAACTCTAGTAGAAAAAATTTTTTCGTCCACCTTTAGCTCATTTTCTATACGTGACTCCAAATTCATGACACTAATCAGTTCAGGAAAAGTAAGCTAATGATTAGAAAAAAACAGTCCCATTACAGCTGGGAGACTAGTTAAGACTTTCTTCATTATAATAATGTTTTTTAACAGTGATCTTACGGACAAATTTGTTAATATCCATCATGGTATGCAAAAGGTCAAAGTCCTTTTTAGGCACAAAATTCAGTCCTTTTTTTAAAAGTCTTATATCGGACTCCAGCAGAATGGTAGCCGAGAGATTCAAAACAGTATGTTCTTGTGAACAGTTGTTTATTTGCTTTTCCGAGTCGGATATCCGTGAGTACATTTTCTTATGTTTGCGTCCTGCCCGTCTGGGTCTTTTGGACTTCTTTGTGGCAGTCCATTTTTTGAAGATTGATTGTTAATAGAAACCACCTCTACCTTCCTTTCTGACTCTGAGGTGTCAGTAAATCCTTCAGAGGAGATTGAGTTTCAGGTCTATAGAACCACACGCCGTTCAACTGGCACAATTATATGAGTCGATTTAAGAATCGGTTTCGGTGATTTATTTATTTTTTCTCTTTTATTCTCATGCCAGCTATAAATTTTATTATTTTCATAATCACGAATATCCCTTTTAAATTTTTTCTGTTTCAACTGGGTATTTGAACCCTCAAGTTTACCCAAATTCTCATTGATGTTCTTTTTTAAAATGCGATAATTCTCCGTATCTTTATGATCTTGTATTGATATCTCCAGTTCTTTAATAGACTTTTCAAGTGACTGCATTTTCTTGGTTTCATATTTTACAATCAATTCCATAAGTCTATTTGAGCATTGACTCAAGATAGAATCCCATTGTTCAAGAAAAGAATCATCCAGGTTCTGTGTAGGTCTTTCCCTAAGACGCAGACCCCCTGGAATCATGTTCCTTTCTAGATATTGTTGGAGAGTATAGCTATCCCACCAAAGGTTAAGGCATATGACCATATATTTTTCAACTCCCTCATATTGTTCTTAAGGTTAGAGGTATCATCTGGGATGAGAATTTCCTTATTGAAAAGTGCAGTCATTTTGCTGAGTCTGGTTCGTTTTTAGAGAGAGGTGCAGTGTGCCCGTTGACTACAGATAGAGGTGTGCCGGTGATTACCAGAAAGCAAAACGCCAAACGCTCCGTGCCTGGTGAGTACAACACACGTGCCCCATAAGAGTGACTGGGGACAGGACAGACACTTTCACCCTGACTGTGCCAGTAAAAATTTGACGAGGCACATTGGGCTCGTACAGGACTGTGGCCCGTACCATTGTCAAACACTGCAGCAGGGACCAGTGAGTGCTTCAGTTCCAGAACATCCGTACAGCGTAGGCCTGCTCCCAAGCACCGCCACCGCTGACAGAGACTGTGAGGAGAGTCGTGCAGGGGCCACATCGGGCTCAGACAGTGCCGTGGACCACGCTCCTCCGGCCACATCAGTATATGGACCAGGGCTTAGCGGAAGGTACCGGAGACCGACCGCTGCCACCAGACGACGGGGCATTGATGCCCACAGGACCTTCCTGGAAAAGATACCGAGCCAGCTGTTGTTGGCGCTATCCATTTCATGGACTTAGGAATCATTGACTCATCAAAACTGCCGTTACTAGAACCATTATTCTTCAGATTACCATATCCTTTGCCATTTATACTGTTTTATCCAATGCTTAACCCTTCACCTACCTGCATGGAGTATTCCCGTTAAATAAAACTGTTAACCCTTGCTCTGCCTCCTGTCCGTCACTGCATCCTGCATACCTGCTTACACGGATATCAGTGGGTCTCCCAAGACAATGTATACAAATCAAAAGTCCTTGCATCGGCGGTTTGGTACACCAAGTTTGGTTGTTTTGAAAACCGACCTCATTCCTTTGGCATGTCAGACTCAAAAGGGTAATCAAATGGGTCAAGTTGTCACAAGTCTGGGCAGAATCTGTAAAACACAACTCAACATTGTCCCAAATAACCATGGTTATTTCCTGAAAATATCTATCATCACAAATTATAGGCGTGCTCTCACACCTTTCCTAGTCCTCCTTTAGTTTCTCATTGAGAGTTAGAGCAAGGGATGAAATTGTCGTCAGCATGGTTCAAAGGGGCAGTGTCATCATCTTTGCTGCTCCCAGGGTTCAGGAACTTTTTCAGTGGCTGTCATGGATCCATGTGTCTTTGCCTGGGAGCTTTACATAAGTAGCAGTGGTCAGTAGTACTCAAAATGACTCTCTGTATCTGAGTCTCAGTGGTCTCCTCATGTGTCTCTTGACCATGACCCAGTCTCCTGGTGCCAGTGTGTGTGTGCCACTTATACAGTTGGGGTCTGGGATGGAGGAAAGAACTCGGGTATAAGTAACAGTCTGATGTTTGTGCAACTCCAAGACAGATTCAGTGAGGGACACTGTAGGAGGCCTGCAGCTGCTGCGGGAAATGCAACCCTGTCTTTCAAAGCACAAATCGACCATTCGGTGCAAAAATGAGCTTCTACCCATCCCTCACCATTTCCTGACGAAAGGACACAGTATATCTCAATTGCGTTTCCAGGTAATCGAACACGTCCCCCAACCACTTCGTGGGGGGGATCGTGTGGGGTTGCTTAAACGTAGGGAAGCATTCTGGATCCATGAACTGAAGACTCTGACCCCTAACGGCCTCAATAGAGAGTATGATTTGTAATCCTTTATTTAATTGTCATTATTGCCATTTATCCATGTTTTTATATATGGTTCTGATTTATGCTCTTTATTGATACTCTATGTGATTAATCTGTTTTTATCTGGCTCTAACATTTTGTTCTTCTCCCCACAGAATCGCTAATATTGAATACACTGAATCACACTTTTGTGCGTCCTTGTCCAGCCTTGGACTCACAGATTCCGCCTCATCACTGTCCATTAGCATATTGCTCAGTGACCAGCACTTTGTGGAACGCACGCCTTCTGTCTCCTAGGCTTTGTAATGCAGTCTATGGGCACTTCCGCCCTACACAGCTCAGCTGCCTTGGTAAATGTTAACCCCTAGCGCCCCTCGCCACCAGCGTTCCATACTTAACAGCCTGTACACTCTCCTTCACAGTTTTGACCATTACCTGCGGTCATTGACCACCCAGGCCTTTCACAGCCTATTTAATGAGGTTGGTATCCACCTTCATATTACTATCCTTTGTAGGTATTACACTTGGTCCCGCTAATTATGCGCTCTCTCTCTCTCACTACTATATATTTATCCACTGGCAATACCTTTGTGAGATTCTCACATATTCACTTATACTTACCCTAGGTATGTTGGTGTTCATCAGACTATGATATATTTCATTGCAATGTTGGATTACCTCTTAATAGATTGACCTACTTATCTCTGTATATTTGACCTATGCTTCTATAGAATTTTTGTATATACTTTCGTTATGTATTTCACACTGCTTTATTTATTTTCCTTTTTGTAGTACACTGACGAAGGTCTATAATGACCGAAAAGTTTGTATCTAGTGGCTACTGTATGTATTAAAATTTATTGTTCACATCTGCAATTCACAAGTGTGCCCAGTATTTGCTATATATCATCATCACCATGGCAACCGTTATGACATCATAATGCGGGGCGGGGCTTGTTACACACACATACACACACATACACTCAGGTTTATATATATAGATTTAATCACGGCCCAAGCTTCAGATCATCTTGGGAAGAGAGCAATGCATATTAGGAAATTTTCATAAGTACCCACCTTAGGTAGCTGTATGTAGTCCCCCTGAAGTCTCTGAAACGGGTAATCTGGGTTTGGTGTGCATTTCTGTGAGATTCAAATAGGTCTACCAGGCTTATGTGTCACACAAACGAGACATACTTTGTAGTAGCATTTGGGAACTCTTGGGCACACCAGTTTTGTAGCATCACTGCACACATCACACTCTTTGCTTGGGCAGCCATCATGGGGAACAGGCAGCATGGCAGGCAAATCTGGGTGTTTACCTGCCATACCTGTGACAATGACAGTATGGCACCCAACAGTCATGGGATTCAGCTTCTAAAAGCCCTATAAAGCCACCACCATTTGGGACATTCCTAAGCCCTAATACAGCAGAGGAAAAAAGGCTGTCAAAGTGTGATAATTGAAAATAATAAATGCAAAATTAGTAAATCATAGAAAAAAAAGTTAATAATCCCAATAACTTTTAACTAATGTACCACTAAATTTTATAAAAATAATACTGTGCATGGTAAGTGAATATAAAGGAAATAAACAGCGTAGCATCCCCAATCTTTTCATCTTGTATGAGAAAAGAAATAGATTTGACCATTGAGTATTCAAGCAAGTGAAATTATGATTTGGATAGATTCATCCGTTGACAATATATTACTCATCTTCACAAACACCATTCCATTGACTGATTAGTTCCAAAAACATACTAGTTGTTCCATGGTGACTTTACATTTCCATGGCAATTATCAAAATAGCATGAGCACAAGCAAGTTGATTTACTCATTTACCTACTAAATTCTCATCAAGCAAGATGTAATTGATGCATTAGTATATCTATATATATAAAACTAAATGTATGTATGTGTGTATCACCAACCAATCATGAAGCATCTTTCATTTCACCAGAGCTGTTCAAAAGAAGCTGAGCTGTGATTGGGTGCTATGAGCAACAGTTTTCCTTACAATCAATCACTAAGCATCTCTCATTTCACCAGAGCTGGTTAAAAGAAGCTGAGCTGGGATTGGTTGCTATGAGAAATTTTTCAAACTTGACAACACCTCAGTAGGCACTGACATGGTGGGAGAAATCTAGCATCCCTGGGAACATAAGATCCCAGCCATTGTCTGTCCCCCAGAAAGGAGCAGCAAGCACATGACAGAAATGAATCCCCCCACTCCCGTGCCTTTATACCCATCACACATCCTCCATACCAAACCGTCAAAGTGTTAAAAAACGGATCCTTTGCAGATTTGCAAAAAACTGATGCACCGGATCCGTCGCAGCAGCCAGTGTATGAAATTTAAAGGAACAGAGCTCTGGAAAAGAGGAGAGAGAGACCCCAGGGTCTCTTAAAGGGATCATTGGTATGGAAGTTAGTGCAAATCCACACTGCGCTTTGGTACTGACCCCAGGCCTTTCTTAAAGGGATCTCTGGTATGGAAGTCAGGGCAAATTCATCCAGCGCTTTGGTTCTGACCCCAGGCCTCTCTTAAAGGGATCCCCGTTATGGAAGTCAGGGCAATTGCCTTCAAATGCTCTGGTAGTGACCCCAGGTTCTCTTAAAGGGATCTCCTGTATGGAAGATAGGGCAATTCCCTCAGCACTCTGATTCTGACCCCAGAGTTCTATTAAAGGGATCATCGGTATGCAATTAAGGGAAAATCCACTCAGTGCTCTGGTTCTGATCCCAGGCTCTCTTAAAGGGATCCCCGGTATGGAAGTTGGGGCAAATACACTCAGTGCTTTGGTACTGACCCCAGGTCTCTCTTAAATGGATCCCCAGTATGGAAGATAGGACCGTTCCGATCAGCGCTCTGGTTCTGACCCCAGACTGACGGGATGATGTGGGATATTAGGGGTAGTAGGCCGGTGGGTCTGGCTGATGGGATGATGTGGGATATTAGGGGGAGTAGTCTGGTGGCTCTGGCTGACGGGATGATGTGGGATATTAGGGGTAGAAGTCCGGTGGTTCTGGCTGACGGAATGATGTGGGATATTAGTGGTAGTAGTCCAGTGGTTCTGGCGGACGGGATGATGTGGGATATTATGGGTAGTTGTCCGGCGGCTGTGACGGGATGATGTGGGATATTAGTGGCAGTTGTCCGGTGGCTCTTGCTGATGGGATGATGCGGGATATTAAGGGTAATTGTCTGGCGGCTGTGATGGGATGATGTGGGATATTAGTGGTAATTGTCCGGTGGCTCTGGCTGACTGGATGATGTGGGATACTGGGGGTAGTAGTCCAGTGGCTTTGACGGGATGATGTGGGATATTAGTGGTAGTTGTCCGGTGGCTCTGGCTGACGGGACGATGTGGGATATTAGGGGTAGTAGTCCGGTAGCTCTGGCTGACGAGATGATGTGGGATATTATAGTGAATGTGGCTATGTGGAGTGGGTGGGGCTCTACACTCAGCTTTATATATATATATATATATATATCTAATATATAAAGCTCAAAGTGTGTATGTATGTGTGTGTGTGTGTGTGTGTGTGTGTGTATGTGTGTATGTCCGGGATAGGCATCCGCACCGTAGCAGCTACAGCCACAAAATTTGGCACAGTCACACGTCTGGACCCCGAGAGCGTCCTAAGCTATGTTGTGAGGCGAAATTTTAACCCCGCGCGTTCCAATTCACCAAACAATTTTGCCCCTATCTACATACTGGGGGAAAAAGTGTGTGTGCATCAAGCCCCGCCCCTCATTGTGATGTCATAATGCCCCTATTTGCATACTGGCGAAGCAGTGTGTGCACATCAAGCCCCGCCCCTCATTATGATGTCAGAATGGTTGCCATGGCGACGCTGATGTCACCATAGGTTGCAAGCCCCGCCGCCGCTCATGATGATGTCATAATGGTTGACTATGGGATGGAGGATATGTATGACGGGTATATGGGCACCGGACTATGGGATGGCGGATATGTATATGGGCACGGGACTATGGGATGGAGGAAGTGTGATGGGTATATGGGCACTGGACTATGGGATGGAGGATATGTATGACGGGTATATGGGCACGGGACTATGGGATGGCGGATATGTATATGGGCACGGGACTATGGGATGGAGGAAGTGTGATGGGTATATGAGCACTGGACTATGAGATGGCGGATATGTATGATGGGTATATGGGCACTGGACTATGGGATGGATGATATGTATGACGGGAATATGGGCACGGGACTATGGGATGGCGGATATGTATATGGGCACGGGACTATGGGATGGAGGATATGTGATGGGTATATGGGCACTTGACTATGGGATGGAGGATATGTTTGACGGGTATATGGGCACGGGACTATGGGATGGCGGATATGTATATGGGCACGGGACTATGGGATGGAGGAAGTGTGATGGGTATATGGGCACTGGACTATGGGATGGAGGATATGTATGATGGGTATATGGGCATGGGACTATGAGATGAAGGATGTGTGATGGGTATATGGGCACTCGACTATGGGATGGCGGATATGTATGACGGGTATATGGGCACGGGACTATGGGATGGCGGATATGTATGATGGGTATATGGGCATGGGACTATGGGATGGAGGATGTGTGATGGGTATATGGGCACTCGACTATGGGATGGAGGATATGTATGATGGGTATATGGGCACAGGCCTATGGGATCATGGATATGTATGATGGGTATATGGGCACGGGCCTATGGGATGGAGGATGTGTGATGGGTATATGGGCACGGGACTATGGGATGGAGGATAATTATAATTTGCTATAACTAACCACAGTTAGTTACTATGCCCGGGCTCTTCAGCTAGTATATATATATATAATCATTATAATTTGTTATAACTAACCGTAGTTAGTTACTATGCCCAGGCAGCGCAGGGCTCTTCCGCTAGTCTACAATAATATGCACTATTCCAACTGGAAAATTAAGGTGACAGAGGGCTCATTTATAACTATATACTAGAAACAATTATATTGCTATCCCTTTCCATGTTTAGTTTTATAAAGTATTAATATACTTTCAGGGTTACAGTCTTTTTTTAAATAACATTCCATTTAAAGCTCATTACTTGAGGGATAATTCAGTCATGTCCCATATGTAGACTGGAGAGTGTATCCTCCATTTGCTACACATGAACTAGTGAATTGAGATATCAAATTCAGTAGTTGAATTTTTCCTGTATATATTTTATATGTTCTGGCTGAATCGAATGGTACTTTATAGCTTTATAGGAGCCTGCCTCGGTTAGAGAGTGAGAAAGCTGAATGAGAAAAAATGACATTATCAGGGAGAAGAAGGTAGGAGAGTGATTTGGTGCCAATAGCATGACACCAATAATTTCCGTGTGCTGCCTGTTACTGCTGGAATTGATCTGTGTATCAGCCAGATCGGAGGTCTGTTCTACCTTGGAGGATTGAGGTTTGCACACTAGAACACTGATCCAGATGAATTACATGCTAGGATACAGAAAGAGCTAGCAGAAGTAATTGCAGAACCTCTAGTCAGAATCTTTGAAAAATCCAGAATAGAAGTCCCAGAAGATTGGAAAAGTCCCAATGTTGTCCCTATCTTCAAATAAGGAAAGGAGATGGAGTCAGGAAATTACAGGCCAGTGAGCTTTACTTCTATACTAGGAAAGTTCTTTGAATAAATTATTAAACAACATTTATGCACGTACTTGTGTAATACAGTAATTAGCCAGAGCCAGCATGGGTTTGTAGCAAACAAGTAAAAAGAATCCAATATTGTAGAAATTAGCAATACCAAAAGTGAACATATAATCCCTATAAAAACAACTTTAATTTCATATAGTTATAAAAACCACCCATTCTCAGTGAAATATTGGCAAATGCCACAATAAAGACCTAAACTGAGATGCTGCAAGGCCCTGCCATATACTCAACTGATACCTTCCTATCCTTGGAGGTTGGCACCCTAAGGATCCCGATTTTTTCTTTTGGCGCCCCCACTCAGTGAGGACTATCCCTTGCTGCCCTGTCAGTCCCTGGTAACACAGGTAAGAAAACAATGACTGATAGTATAGAGATGAAAAGTAAGAGTGCTCATGCAAAAATCCCAAATAAGCAAAAAAAACCACATCATGACATCAGGATCCACTATATTAGAAAACAGTGCCTTAGAATTGAGGCATATATATCAGATAAGAAAGTAGCCACTTATCATTTGTGGAGTCACCTCAACGCGTTTCCCCACACCAGATGTTCATCAGGAGGCATAACAGATGTAAAAAGTGTCCATCATGTCAGACATCAGGATGAGATGGCCATCTCATCCTGATATCTGACGTGATGGACACTTTTTAGGTCTTTATTGTGGCTTTTCCCAATATTTCACTGGGAATGGGTGGTTTTTATAACCATATGAAATTAAAGTTGTTTTTATAGGGATTATATGTTCACTTTTTGTAGCAAACAAGTCATGCCAGACTAGTCTAATTTCCTTCTATGATGTATTCTCTGACTGGGTGTATGAGGAAAATGCGGTAGATATAGTATATCTCGACCTCAGCAAAGCATTTGATAAAGTATCTCATACTATACTTATTAAAAAAATGACCAAGTATGGGATTAATAAGCCTACTGTTAGGTGGATTCATAACTGGCTCAGTGATTGTACTGTAAGAGTGGAAATAAATGGTTGTACATCCATTTGTAAGAATGTTTCAAGTGGAGTACCACAAGGCTCTGTCCTGGCCCCAGTGTTGTTCAACATTTTTATAAATGATCTAGATAAGGGAACTGAAGTTAAACTAATCAAACTTGCAAACAATGCAAAGCTAGGGGGGATAGCTAACACAAGAGAAGACAGAGAAAGGATTAAGAAGTATAAGCTAGAACAATAGGCAGCGACTAATAGAATGGCATTTAACACGGAGAAATGCAAGACTTTAAATCTGTTTTTCAAAAATACGACTGGAACTGTTCATGTGCCTTGACTGTAGAATGGAAGTGTTCAGGTAGTGTGCTGGAACAGGATATAAGCAAACAGAAGAATGACTCTTGGAGTTGAGAGAGGAGGATGAGAATCCTTGAGAATTAGTGTAATGCAGATGGACACCCTAAGGGTACCGTTACACTTAGTGAAGCACCAGCGATCCCGACAACGATATGGATTGCTGGTGCATCGCTAAGTGATCGCTAGTGAGCTGCCACACAGGCAGATCTCACCAGCGACATAGTAGGGGTCGGGGGTCGCTACTTACCTGTCAGATGCGGCGATCCTGACGTCCTCCCGCCCGCCTCCACGCCTCGCTCATCAGCGCCACAGGAAGCGCAGCAGGAAGTGGCCAACGAGGCATGGTGCAGGGAGTTCTCGCGCGACCAACGATGAGCAGCGGGGGAGCGGGTTGGAGGTATCACATGCAGCGATATCGCTAGCAATATCGCTGCAACGTCACAAAATCGGTGACTTTACAGCGATATTGCTAGCGAAATCGCAGTGTGTAACGGGGGCTTAACCGAGGGTCTTTACTGTGTCCATCGAAATCACATAAAAAAGAGACTGTTGCCTGGGTATATGTGCTGTTTCCTTAGTGATACGCCATTGCAGACCACATGCTGCAGCTTGACATGGCAGGCCTGCATCTGACAATGTAGAGATGAATGAGAGAAACCAGAGTCTAAAAAAATGTTTCTTTACTAAATGAACTAGTAAAACATATATTCATCAGATAGTATGCATGACAGTTTAATAATACATCTTATGGACAATTCAGGGGCAAGAACTTCATGGTTACATGTGGGAGTACATTTCTTCCATTTCATGTTACAGTCAACAAACAGATCACAATGGGAGCCTCCATCTTCCTCTGAGTAGGCCACTCACCCTGAGATATGTCACTAAAACCTCTCACAACTATTTTCAACTTTCAATTGATGGGGGCCACATGCCTCTTGGTGTGCCAGTGCATCATCAATTCCCATTAGGAAATCATGTGTCCCAGTGTAGCCTATCTTCTCTATGAGCCTCAAGTCTGGCTACACTTTACCTCCTTTTTTTGTACAGATCATAATTGCTGTAAGCTCCCACTTGCTTGAAATAAAGATTCCTGCTGCCACTTGATAGTTGTTCTCTTCAGACTTCAGATATGCGATCCAAGTGGTGTCTCCTCCATGCTTCTCTTTTCTCTGCTATCCACCAACTGCTTCACAAAGCAGGAAATGAGTTCATTTTGCTCATCTAATTCTCCCACCATGGGCTGGCCCCAATAGTTAACCCTGTCCACTGGTTAACTAAATGCTGCAAGCCACAAAACAGACAATACAAGCACAGAAAACATAGCAATGCAATATATCACTATACAAATTTCATAGGGGTTGTCAATCAGCTTCTTTGCTCCATTACAACAGAATAAGACTAAGAAGAGTGAGATGCTACAAAAGGGAAAAATAGTCTTTAAACAGTAAAGTCTTTACAGTGAGAGAAACAACCACTTGATATACAGTGGGAAGCGATAGACAGCTTTAGGCCTGTGAGGAGTGGCAAAGTTTTCAGTGTTTACTATGTAAAGAATAAAGTCCTCAGATAGAATTTTGCATTATTATTCAGTAATTTAAATTGGTAGTAACTGTTCTCATTGTGTGTTTTGAAACTGCCAAGATTCTGTAGAAAGAAATCAGTTTCTTTCGCCACTGCGACTAATCATTTATTCTCAAAATTCATAATTCAAGGGTAATATATGTATTTTGTGAAGACAGCTTTTTATATTACTGAGATAAATGACAGCTGGTATTCTTAAAGTTCTATGTAAATGAGATGGGAAAGAGGGAGGTGCTAGAGGTACAGCTCCTCCCTCTGCATACCCCTTCTGTCTATATAGAATCTTATCAGTAGCAACTGCCATCTCCTTTCTCAGTAATGTAGCAATTTGCCTTCACAGAATACATATTTTACCCTGAAATTGAGAATTTTGAGAAAAAATAAGCAGTTCTGAAGGCGAAAGAAGCAGTTTTTTCAGATAAGATACATTATTAAGTCTTCATGTGTACTATTGATTTATGAAATAAGAATTAAAACAATGGTTACTCTTTAACCCTTTGACGACCGCCAATACACCATTTAATGGCGGCAATTAAGGGTACTTATTCCTCAGCGCCTCTTTTTAACGGCGCTGAGAAAAAAGTGTATAGTGTCGGAAAATCTCCAGTCTTTCAGCTACCGGGGGTAGCTGAGACCCTGGAGAACATGATCAGGGCTGATTTTTTCGATCCCTTGTCACGTGATCATCATTATTTACCGAATAACGGCGATCACAGAAAAGTCAGATTTTCAATTCATTTGTCTTTCCTCTGATATGATCTAGCGTATCAGAGGAGAGAGAAATGGTGTCCCCCCCCCGAGCCTTCCTGGTACCTCCTCCATCCCCGGCCCTTCTGCTTCGTCCCCTTGACCCTCCACGTCAACTTCCTGGAAGAAAATGGTGGGCGCATGCGCAGTGCACTCGCCGAGATCTGCTGGAAACAATAGGAGATTTTTCCTACTGGTTCATTTTGATCACTGTGATAGACTCTATCACAGTGATCAAAATAAAAAAAAAAAATCAAACCCACCTTTGTTACCCCCTTAGCTAGATAAAAATAATAAAATAAAAAAATTGCATTTTTTTCCCATTATTTGCAGTTAGCGTTAGGGTTGGGGTTAGGGTTGGGATTAGGGTTGGGGTTAGGGTTATGTTAGGGTTAGAGTTAGGATTGGGGTTAGAGCTGTGGTTAGGGTTGTGTTAGTGTTAGTGTTGTGTTGGCTTTAGAGTTGTGGTTAGGGTTGGGATTGGGGATGTGTTGGAGATTGGGTTGGGAATAAGGCTGTGTTATGGTTGGAGTTAGAATAGGGGGGTTTTCAAAAGTAAAAAAAAATGATGATGATATGAAGGCTAACGTTGAGCGCAAGTCCTCGATACTCGAGTTTGCATCTGGTGCTCAGATATGCACCAAGTATCGCAGATCTCCACTTTTTTGGGGGGTGTCTAATAGCCAAGAAACATGCAGAGCAGGGACTTGAGCATGTCACTCGAGCACCCGCAATATTCGGTGCATAGCTGATGCAAACTGGAGTAGCGAGCACTTGCGCTCAACACTAATGACGACTAGAGTTGAGCGATACCGTCCGATACTTCAAAGTATCGGATCGGAATGGATCGGCCGATCTTTAAAAAAAGTATCGGTATCGCCGATTCCGATACCGGAAGTCCCATTCAAGTCTATGGGACTTCCAGTATCGGAATAAGAAAAACCCTGTTTTTGCCTTGTACAGCCTCTCTGGGGTCTGTACGGGCCTTTCGGGGGGCTGTGCCGGCCTGCCAGGGGGTCTGTGCAGGCTCCGGTGGTCTGTGCCGGCCTGCCAGGGGGCTGTGCCGGCCTGCCGGGGGGCTGTGCCGGCCTGCCGGGGGGCTGTGCCGGCCTGCCGGTGGTCTGGACTGGCTCCGGGGGGCTGTGCCGGCCTGCCGGTGGTCTGTGCCGGCCTGCCGGTGGTCTGTGCCGGCCTGCCGGTGGTCTGTGCAGGCTTCGGGGGTCTGTGCAGGCATCGTCCGATGGGACTACAAGTCCCATCGGGCGATGCCTGCTACCATGACAGTGATTGACACATTAGCCAATGATGGGACAGTAGTAGTCCCATCATCCGGCTAATGTGTTGAATGTAAAAAAAAAAAAAAAAATTACATGCTACATACATGCTACATACATACAACATGCATACTACATACATGCTACATTCATACTACATACTACATACATGCTACATTCATACTACATAAATACTACATGCAACATACATACTACATATATACTACATACATACTACATATATACTACATGCATGCTACATACATACTACATGCTACATACATACTACATATATACTACATGCATGCTACATACATACTACATGCTACATACATACTACATATATACTACATGCATGCTACATACATACTACATGCTACATACATACTACATATATACTACATGCATGCTACATACATACTACATGCTACATACATACTACATATATACTACATGCATGCTACATACATACTACATGCTACATACATACTACATATATACTACATGCATGCTACATACATACTACATACATACTACATGCATGCTACATACATACTACATGCTACATACATACCACATACATACTACATATATACTACATGCATGCTACATACATACTGCATGCTACATGCATGCTACATACATACTACATACATACTACATGCTACATACATACCACATATATACTACATACATACAATACATTCATACAATACATACATAGACATACAGTACATATAACATAGAGTAACATACTTACCAATACTTGTCAAATTGTTCCCCGAAGCCATTGTCTTCTCCGGAATAAATATTAACATAACAAACCACAAAAATACTCACCCACGATCCGAAGCAGTCCACGAGTGTGTCCCACGACGATCTTGGGTAGAGAACTGCAGCATCAGCTGATGCTGCCGTTCTCTACGGGCTGCAGGAATCCAATGACGGAAGGTAGGCATCCTTCCGCACTGTATTCC